>NC_081796.1:18372783-18667783 GCF_963082965.1 Carassius carassius
CGCAGCAAGGTATGGAAAAAAAGAACTATGAACTAGTTCATTTTTGGAACTGTGAACTTTCGTTCAAAACTTTGTAGTTTGAACTATGAACTGAACTAGTTCATTTTAAAATTTGTGAATTGAACTTTGAACTAGTTCATGTAGAAAATGAACTTTCCCAATACTGGTT
The DNA here is from genome assembly GCF_963082965.1 of Carassius carassius. Taxonomy (NCBI): domain Eukaryota; kingdom Metazoa; phylum Chordata; class Actinopteri; order Cypriniformes; family Cyprinidae; genus Carassius; species Carassius carassius. Next base: position 18,372,953 of record NC_081796.1, read on the forward strand.
ACCCCGCAAAGGCAAGGGGGACATGAGTTTATTCGAGACTTATGAAGATGACAAAATGAGGAATGTATTAAAACACACACACACAAAAAATCCAACGTTTTACTACAGCTTCATGCAGAAATGAATTCTATCCTCGGTCAGCGTAAACAAATTAAGATAGAAATATATTACTACTATGTAATATTTATCTAATATTCAGTTTATTATTAGTAACATTTACACAATTTAGAAGTATTATATCACACATTTTTCAATTAATAAAAAATGATTACAAAAAATACTGAACAAAATGAATAATAATAATAATAATAAAATAATAATTAATATAATTTTGTAATCCAGATTGCAGGAAACAAAGTATAAAACTAAACTGGATTGAGATCTGGTCTAAAATGGACCAAAATGACCAGCAAACCATCTTTGGCTGGATTTTTTTATTTTTCCCCTCGAGCATGGTAAAGAAATCTGTGGAAAAACATCCTCTGTATGATATAATACTAATTTATGAGTTAGCATATCACACACAAATATGCAACACAATCACCACTTGTTTTGAACAGAAAACTCCATTGAAAAACAAAGATGACCTTATGATTTCTGAACTGGTGCTGCTCAATCAGGCCTTGTAAGATGACCATGGCCTAAAATTGACAGCAAAAGGGGAAGAAAAAAAAAACACATAACCGCCTGCAAACTCATTCTTTCTTTTCCTTACCATCATCCTCTTCTTTTTCTCTCACACTTTGCCTCTCAATCCCTCTCTCTCTGATTTCCCACAGCCCTCGGGGCAGACGGATTGTCAATCTGCACCATGTGCTGATAAATTAGCACAAATGTTTCTCTGATACACTCTACTGCATCCCAACACTTTGGATAGAAATCTGTACAACGCAGACTGATAACTGTCTCTCAGGCCAGACCGAAAACACACACACACACACACACACACACACACACTATAAGAGTACAGAGAACAGTAGTGGATCCTGTAAAATTCTCAAGATTTCATTCTACTGAGAAGCTAAGAGCAAAAATAGAAATTGCTTTTCATTTTCTTTTTGTTCGGGGAGCACTTTTATGGTGGTGTGTTTCTGTGTGTGGATGGTACAGGGCCCTTTCATTACAAGTGGAGGCAGATCTTATTACCTGAAGTAGTATACAGACATATGTTTCTCATGAAGGGCCTTAGCGAGTCAAATGAATTCTCTGAAGTTACATGGCGACTGCTACTCTTCTCTTTGAAATTGGGCACACCGTGCTCCATAATCAATAAGTCAAGCTATCACACAAACATATAACAGACCCCGTGGCATTTTAGATGAAAAACTTCAATTTACTTGATTCACTTTGTAAATTAAAGACAAACCGGAAAGCATTAAACTATGTAAAATCTGAAAGTTTGCACACTGGACACACTGGGCGAAAGAAGAAAGAAAGGACACGGGGTCTGCAATATTTACATGTTCGGTGCTTTAGTGGAGGCGGCAGCCGGACATGCTCGATGAATCCTCGTTTCGCTCTGAAAATAATTACTTACATCATGGTTGGGTGCCAAACTGTACCACATCCCTTCTGAACTTTCCGCACTCATTTACACAACTCATGTTAAAGCCAAACTAGATGTGAGGCCTGCAGGTTCTGTACATTTAAACACTTGCATGCTATAAAAGGATAATAATAATACTTAATGCTGCATAATAATTTTCTAATATACAATGCATTATTATTAACATTATTTATTTTTTATTATATCACAAGCTATTAAGTAAAATATATTTGCAATGGAATACACAAATTATTTATTAATACATAATTAAAATAAGTATTGAATAAGAATGAATCAGTTATTTAAAATTATATTAGCATAGTCTATATATATATATATATATATGTATGTGTGTGTGTGTGTGTGTGTGTGTGTGTGTCTGTGTGTGTGTGTGTGTGTTTTCGTAATAATAATAATAATTACAACTGCATACTTTTTTAATATTCAATTTATTATTTTTATTATAATTATTATTAAATAATGTTTACTTATGTTACAAGCTATCATATAAAACAATATATTTATAATATAATGAACAAATCAATGATATAAAGAATTAAAATAAGGACTGAATAAGATTTAATCAGTTACTTTGACAACTTATTTACATTTTCTTAATTATAATAAATAATATTATATTTTGGTCCTGTTAACATGGTCTGTTATTATATATAGAACATGTTAATATTCATCTAAAATAACCAAGCCAGGGTCAGTGTGAGTGTTTTCGTAATAATAATAATAAATCTTAATTATCAGCAGAAGAAACACTACTGAGATAATTTGCTGCAATAAGGGGTAATTTATGGAAATAAATAAATAAAACTGCGACACATCCAGGACAGGTGTGCGAGTTAACGCGGTGCTATTTATGGAGGTGGTTATAACCCGTGTCGAACATGGCAGAGTGGATACCAGCCGATACAAACTCCTGGAAGCAGACTTTGATTCACAAATCATCTCTTTTTGCATGCCATTTATATGCTCTCCATGAAAACTGGCACATGTTACCAAGACAACTGTGATGGCTCAGCACCATGACAACAAAGCAAAACTCTGACAGTGCCAAAGAAGAGTGGGAAAGAACTAAAAAAATAAAAAAAGTGGCAGAATTGTCAGTTAGAGGTTGAAGGTGTTCATGCAAAATACAAAAACAAAGTGAAAAGCCTTAGTAGGATACATAAGGCTGAAGATTAATTAATTCTCAACCTGTTAGCTACATTTAAGAGAAGAACCTTCTGGTGCAATAATCTATAAGATCAAGCTAAATGCTGCATCTGTGAGGGAACCGATCTCCCGGATCAAATAGCAGCAATTAAGATGTCAGAATGTTTGGCTAATTGTGTTCAGACTCATTAACAGATCTGAAACGCAGGGTAACAGGATACAAAAGAGGAGAAAATAGTTCAAAGAAAGCCCTGAAGTCAATCTCTCATTATACAAGATTATAATTAACTGTGGAATAAAGGAAGCACAGTTAAGAAGGACCACCGCCAAGGACATGTTAAACAATTCAGTGTTTAAAGAATGTGTGCAATTGATTTTGAATATAATCTCAGAACTGTATATCTGATTTCAACTTCGTTTAGGTAATTTACAAAAACATATATTCACACATCCCGACTACAATCCAGAAACAAGAGAAGACAGTTTATCCTGCTGCATTTCCTCATAAATTTCCCCAATGTCCATTTAGGAAGTATCTAACAATACAATAGCACATGCTTTGGCTAGAATGCAATGTCAATGTAACCTTGTAAATCCTGACAAGTACAATTTTCAGTGTTGTTGTTTTTTTTGTTTTTTTTTGCCATATGAGGAGGAGAAAGCGCAGATATGTCTAAAGGAGAAACCAGAGGAAGAGTGTGAGCTGTCTGATGGTGCCACTAATGCTTCACAAAACTGTCTGCTTTTCAGTTCAGGGTTCCCGTTTCAACTTGAAAGCAGTGCAGCTTGTGCCTTAAAGTTAATGTTGCCGTCGGAATGCTAATGGTGCTGAATTTCTGAGCGTCAGAATCATTACCTCAGCTGAACTGGTGCACAATCCGGTTGATTTAGACGAGTTTTTCAAGGGCATGGTTTTGAGCTCCAGTGGAACAGTGCTGTGCATCAGTGCTTCTTTAATTCTTTAATAAAAGCATCAGCTAAATTAATAAATGTAAATGATGAATGTATTAAGCATTTCTGAGAAAAATCGGAGGATTTGCTTGTTGTAAATGAAAAAAACGCAATGACAGTTCTAGCAATTAAGAAGTGACACCTGTAAAATGGAAAGAGATTGACCGTCTAAAGCTCAGATCAAATGAGATATAGTTTATTAAACATGTTCAACCTACAGTATATGACATCTTTATTTCTCTTAGTTTTTCCCTTTCTTCCATTTTATTTTTCTTCAAACACTTTGTTGCTTTCCTACCAAAGCATTTTTTAAAGCAATACATCACCCCAAAAATTCTTTTGTCATTTTATTTTGTAATTTATACCTGATGTACACTATGGAACACAAAATATTGTTTTATTTACTTTTTGTTTTTTTTAAGAATTTTATTTTTTTTAATTACATTTATTAAATTACCTTTCCATATAATAAAAAACACCACAATAAGATTACAAAAGTGTGCCATACGACTAATGCACTATATTCCAAGTCTTTTGCAGTCACATGATAATTTTTTGTGAGCTCTAACCTTCTGCTAAATCTATTTTTTTAATGTTTTTGCTAATTAAAATAAACCTGAAATGAAATAATAAATAGTATAAGGAAAAAATCTAACTGAAACGCAACTATGCAAAAAGTACAATTAATAAAGTTAAAGCTAAATAAAATATATATTTTTTTTAATTACAAAAGCATAACTGTTAATAAAAAATTAATTAAAATAAAAACTGAAAATAAAAACAATAAAAGCCAATTCAAAAAATGTATACATTCTATAATAGAATGGAAATAATATTAAAATAATACTGTATGAAAAAAAAAAACATAAGAGTTTGGAACAACATGATCGACATTAAATGATGACATCGAGTTCCTCATCTGGGAAATTCATGATTCACATGTGAAAGAAAAGCTGCATTGAACTCTCGAAACATAATCAAATGTGCAGACACACACACACACACACACACACACACACACACTGTAAAAGGCACTGCTGAATTAAAACAATTATATCTCCAGATTCTCATAGCTCAACCCCTGATCAGATGAATCTCCTGCGATCACTAGCACATGTTGAAGTAGCCACACAGATACACCCAGCTCCTAATTAAGTTCATTTAGTTCATTTCATTTCCATGCAGGACTCGCAGACACTGATGCACGGCGAGGGTTTGGGGAAACCGAAGTTAAGCCCATCATTAAGAGTGTTCAAGGCAGACTAAGTAAGGTGGAACAGCAATGACTAGTGTGACTGCTGAAATAATAATAATGTCCAGGTTCCAATGATCAAAGTGTACGTGTGATATGAGGAATGGAAGAAGTTAGAGCATATCTAATATGTGAGTTCAGCTCAGACCAGGGCAATCAGCAATTACAGGGAAGGTTTAAGTGATGGCAAATTGCATTACCATTTAAGAGCAGAGCGAGGAAAACATATCCAGCCAGAAGAGTTTCCAACGAGAGTGAGATTAGGTTTCACTTATTGATTTTTGTTTTAAACTGATACATTAGTGAACCTAATGCTTTAATAATTTCAAATAAACTGTCCTTCCCCAAAGTCTTAATGAGCCCCACTGACTAAACGCCAAAGTTATGAGTAATACATACATGTCTGTGTTTTAAAAGACACAAATGGATTGATGAATAAGAAAGAAAGAAAGGAGGTAGGTATCCTGTTTTTGAGTTGCTACTGTAATGCCACATAAAGATGTTATATGCATTTATGAATAATTTTCTAGATTTATTTTTAAACCAAATATATCCAGAAAAAGTGTCAAAAGTGTTCAGAAAAAAAAGGTTTTCTCATAGAATAATTTTACGTAACAATATAAAGTGAGTTTATTTTTTTTCCTTTTCTTTTGTACTTGGTCGTTCATTTCATCTTTGCCTAAGTGGTACAAAAACGGTAGATTTGTATAACAGGCCGAGAGGGAAAAAGTGGGAAAAAGAAATAAAATCACAGAGTTAAAAAAACGGGGGAAAAACAATGACCACGAGCATTTCAAATGAGACACAGTATGGACTCCTCTCCCTCATTCTCTCTCTAGATTTCTTTCTCTCTGTCTGCCTCTCACCACAAACAGGCTGTTCAAGGCAACTTAGAAATCTCTTACATCTGGAAGAGTCATAATTCATGGGATTTCTCTTGACAGCCATGACAGGCACAGGGGCAGCCAGAAACAACTGTCTCCTATGTTGTGCTATTTGCACAGGGGCAAGAGAGGAGGAGCAGGCACAGGACCACATCCTTCTCCAGCAGATGTGAGCAGCGGAAGCCCTTTTATTCTTTGCCAGTTACTCCATGAATAGGCCTTAAATATTATATAGACAGTAGCTATTACTTCCAAACAAGAATTCCGGACTGTCTACTAAGCTGGAAAGCACATGAGGGTTCATTGTTCTAGCGCAGAGGTCACACCGTGCTCTCTGCCCGCTGATTCATCTCTAGGATTTCTCACATGTTGGACGGAGATTAATGATTGGAGCTGCACCCCACCCTGTGCATGAATACGATATCATCCTTTGGCCAACAATTGGCTTTTTTTCTCTTTTTGGGGGGTGATATTTATAACAAGACCTGGCTGTTGGTTTTGAAATGGCCAGGCAGGGAATGGTAGGAGAACTGCTGAAATCACAACAGTTGGGGGTGAAGTCCAAACCAGATCCAAACAAGGTGATTCTACATTTGAAATCATTTATTAAACCTCATGTCGTTTTAATGCCATTTTCTTTCTTTCACTGAACACAAAAGGAAATACTTTCAATTTCTAAGCCATTTCCTCTTCCATACAATGAAAGGGGGCTTTGAGATGTAATGCTTTAAGAAGATTTTTTTTAAAGGCCCATTAAAGTAGTCCATACAACTTTTGCATTTTTTTCAGCAAATAATAAAATCTATTTTAGTCTTTACACCAAACAAAGTTATTGTGTGCCTTCAAAGAAACTATAATATGTTGCAAAGGTCTAATTTCATTAAAACATATGATGTTATATAAAATATACAATATATGTGAAATATATGTAAAATAAAATAAATTCTGCTTAACATCATCATTTTTTGTGTTTTAGGTTTTTTTTTTCACTTCACTTCATGAACATTTTACTTTTTGGAATGAGAAATGTAAGTCTCAAGACACAAATAATTCCTCATGGGGAACCCCTGGCTTAGAGTTTCCATGTTAGCCTAGCTGGATGATGTGAAGCATATACTCACTGATGGATGATCTTTTGGTAGTCTTTCCAAAAAAAACTACTTCACTCTCTCTCCGCCTTCTTTACTCCCCCTCTTTCTCTCCTTCCAGAGGCTCCAGCATCTGACCCTCGGGCCACAGGGGTTTAACAAAAATCCAGAGCTACACTGGGTGAAACAAGGACGGAACAGGAGCATCATGGCACTAAAGAAAGCCAGAGAGCATCTGTGAGCATGAGTGAGAAAGACAATGTTTATTATTTATCTATTAGAGGAGGAGGATAAAAGCACATGACCATACTGCTTAAAACTATATATGTAAAAAAAAATAAAAAAAAATTAATTAATATATTTAGCAGATGCTTTACCTAACATGTGTACCCTGGAAAACAAACCCACAACCTTGCACTGCTAACGCAATGCTCTACCACTTGAGCCACAGGAATACACAAAAAAAAGAACACAAATTGTGACAAACATTTGTCCAGATTTATCCAGGTGCGAAAATATACAATCATAGACTACTGTTCAAAAGATTGGGGTCAGTAAAATTGTTATGTTTTTTTTAAAGAATACTTGCTGCATTTATTTGATAAAAAAAAATACAGTAAATTATATAATATTTTAAAATTACCATGTAAAATATATATATATTTTAAATGTAATTTATTCCTGTCATCTAATATGCTGATTTGTTGATCAAGAAACATTTCTTTATTTCATTATATATATAGTAATAATGTAAAAGCCTCTGTCACTTTAGATCAATTTAATGCATCTTTGCTGAATAAAAGTGTTTAAATAAATAAATAAACGACCCCAAACTTGAACCATAGTCTAAATATTGTGAATGTATAAAAATAAAACATTTTGCAAAAGATTATCTATGAAAAAACTATTCAAGTTTTTGTTTCCTAATATGGTAGTTGTGGGATGATTTGTGGGAAGTTTTGCGTCGAAATGTACAAAATATGATTACGAATACTATAACAATTAATATTATAAAATGTTGAAAACGCTTTGAAATATTCCAAATAATAAACTTTTTTTTTTGCAATTTCTCTTCCCTAGAGGACAGCTTAAGCAGTGGTACAGTTTAGTCCAGCCTCCTATTCGAATGTGTAGTAGAGATAGAGAGAGAAAGAGAGAGAGAGAGAATGCTGTGAAACAAACTGAAAGCAGTTGTAAGTAGTAGAAAGAGAAGAATCCATAGGGCTCTCCTCATTGTAAATTCCTCAGACCGATTCAACTCTGTTAATGCACATATCCTGATTTAGATCTCTTATCTTAGCTAACTGTGGTTTAACAAGGCAAATGCATGGAGAACAAGTAGGTGGTGATGTAAACCTAAATGTGCCATACATAGACGTCTGATTAACAGACCAGACCAGAGCAAAGCTAAAGAAACAAAATGGATTGTAAAAAGCACAATTCAAATGACTTGACTTGGTTGCAAAATTCTGAAATTTTGCCTGTTCTTCATTTTCCATTTAATAAACAGAGATAATGCAAAGCTCATTGCTCTGGTGGTTTGTTTACTTTTCTGTTTTTCTTGCTATGGTTTTGATGATACACTTTCGGGAAGAAATGCCAGGCTTTTTCCCTCCACCTGTTGACAAATGACAGATATTGTATTGCCAAGCTCTAAAAAAGGGAAAAAGGGATCATAAAATTAGTTCATATGGGTCATTTATTATTGCCAGAGTCATGGCCTATAGCGGTTAGCAATACTTTCGTTCATATTGAGCCATGATGCTCACATTTTGCAGGTTTTCACAGATTCTGGCTCTTATCCTATTTCCATTTCTTTTCTCTTTCCGAAATCATTTCACGTGTCATATTCACAATTTCAATCCAATAAAAAGGTGGCAAACGTCCTAGTTGTGCATGTTTTGTTTAAAAGATAACTTATGATTAAATGTTCATGTGCTGTTGGGAAAAACATTATGGTAAATTCGAGCTACACCTGTGATAGACAGGTAAAATACAATTTATAAATACATTTCAGGTATTCGGGTATATATTTTTTCTTTTCTTTTTTTTTTCTTTTTTTTGAATTAAGTAAAAAACAGTACTGTTCAGTACAAAAACAGAATGTTCCCTTAACATAAACGGAAAGTTCTTATTCTGAGATTTTTTGAGAACCAGTCCCTATAAAATGTTCTAGAATATCTTTTTTTAGGTTTTAGGGTTTTACATCCATCAACTAACATTCCCAGGATGCTTTATAAACCTTAGGCAATCTATTTCCATTTAAAATAAATAAATATGTAACAAGATGTCTGTTTAGGGAACAGTCTGAGGACTGTTATCTTGGCGAGACCAAAAATAGCCAGAAATAACAGCATAACTCAAATTTTCTTTATAAGCAAACTTAAGCTGCCATGTATGCACGCACTACAATGCAAGTACTTTTTAAACAGATTCATTTAAACCTGTCTGAACTAATTAATCAGAATGTTGAATGTGAAATAAACACAACATAGCCTTTTCTACTCTTAGAAAAAGTGGCTTGTTAATGAAAAACGTGGACAGAAATTTGGACAGAAAAAGAGAAGGAGTGAAGTTCATAAGCAGCAGAGTTTGCACCCTTCATTTCAGTGTTTCTGTGAGACGATGCTTGGCAGCACTCTAAGGAACTGCAGGCAAATTCGTGAAGACACGTCTATTTTGAGATCAAATGCAAAACCAAATAATAAGATTGACGGCAAATTGACAAACACGCTCCCCCTCGAACGTTACCTATTGACTTCTGTTTTAAAATACAAAAGCGAGCAAGCCGTAAAATATGAGTGCGCTTTTAAGATGTATGACAGATTCAAAAAACGTGCGTGCTGCGTTTTGTAAAAAGATGACATTACATTTGCAGAAAAAAAACAGAAGGATCTTTTCATGGTAAGAAAAAAAGAATGAAAACAAAACGGAAAGCCTGTGATCGCTGGGTTTTTGACATAGCTGAAGGTGTTTTTTTCTTGACATTAGGAAAAGTAAATGAATATGTATTCTACATACACACAGAGAGAAGAAGGTCTCAGGGAGAATTGTGAAAACTAATGCCCTAATGTTGGCTTCAGTATAAATATCTGCTTTAATTTTGCATCAGATATCCAAGCGATGACGGGTTCAGGCTACGGAGTCTGCTGCTGATTTGTATGTTTAATGTGCTGCATATCTCTTCCTTAGATACACTACCTGTGTCATGCTTAGAACAGCTGCAGGCGAGCAAGGCAAATGAAAGAGGAAAAAAAGTACTTCCTCTGCAGATATACACAGCTACTGTCGCTCTCTCTCTCTCCGTTTCTGTCTGAGGCCGTTTTCTCCTGTGAGTTTAATGTGTTGGCTCACACCACACAAATGCACTGTGTATGCCATAACTCCGCCTGGGCCTCTCGATCTTGCGCCTCATGCCAGGAAATAAGCTGTGGGATTTCCAAGAAAAAATTCCTTCTAATAAAATGACTCGAGTAAATAAATAAACAAATCTGTGGAATATTTATGCAGCACGCTATGTTTAAAAACTGTGATCCACGGTTATTTGCCTTATCGAGGAATATCTAAACCAACCTCCTGAGGATATTAACCAAAGTAACGAAATGCTTCGATACCCAGCTTCTTCGATATGTGATGTCTAGATATTTGTCATGTAGTATATATGTTAGATCTTAAAAGAAGAATTAAATGAACTCAAATCATAGAATCGCAAGTATTATGAAGCCTATGACAGGGTCATGCCAGTCACAGTAAAGCTGGGGAAAGGTCATAAAACATGATCACATGATCTGGAGTTATTTTTAGATCTCTTTTTCTGTACAACTGCAATTCCAAAGCATATGAATACAGAAAAATATGCTTGTGTAATTAAATAAAAGGACAAGAGGAAGTAGTTCTAATGTCTCCAACTCCCATTCAGTGTAATGAAATCTTTTTTTTTTTGCCATTTTTCAAATGTCTATTTTTTTTACCTTGTCCTTAAAAGACTTTTTAGACTTTTAGCAATATAAGAATCTGAAAACCCATCATAAAAATATTATCATAGTTCTAAATGTTCTAATCTTAACAAAGAATGCCATAAAAACTATTTATTTACTGTAAAAAAATCTTTTAAAAACTAGGTGAAAATATTATTTCACAGTTAATATTGAAATGCTTTGAAGCACTCCTCGCTTACATTATAGTTTTAAACATAACAATTCAGATTTTTAAGAAATATTTTACACAAATTACTAGAATTCCTTAATTATGATTTCCATCCTAAACTATTTTGCCCGATAATGTTTTTTTTTCCTCTCAAAAGTTAATGTACTTGTTTACCAAGGAAAAAGAAAACACAAAAAATAAGGTGTGAATGTTTTTGAGCATGCCATTTCCGATCAAGCTGCATGTTCGCCAAAGCATGCAATTGTGAAAATATATTTCATTGTGTATGAAGGGCATAAAATGCTTACTGTGAAATAAGTCTTAGAAGAACAAAAAAAAAAAAAAAAAAAAAAATATATATATATATATATATATATATATATATAATGACATTTGTTGAATCATAAAAATTACAAAAAAAACTATTAAAATGCATTTTAAAAGAGTTTATTTTCTAACTTTCCACAGGGCCAAAATTGCCTGTGAAAAAAACAGCTCAATGCAGAGAGGGTGAAAAGGCTGAAAACTAGCATAGTTTTATGTCTTTGGCCTAAAGACCTGCTCTCCTTTTGCTTCATCTATAAGCATTTCTACAGTGTTTCATTGAGCTTAGGAACAACACTGGTAAGTCAAATAGAGTATAGAGAAAGAGTTAAGATTAAGACACTGCGTGGTCTCCCTTGCTCTGTTCTTCTCTCATCATTTGGCTCTACTGAGTCAGAGTCCATGAATCTCTCTATCTCTAATTCCCCCCATCAGATGCAGAAGTGAGCGAGCATGAAGAGATCAAAGATTAGGAGAGAGAGAGAGAGAGAGAGAGAAGGGGCAGTATGGCGGGGCTCTGAGAGAAGGCTAATGAAAGCTGGATGGACATTGCACAGGCATCTTAAAAGCCGCGATCTCAGCATGAAGCTCATGTAAGAACAGGGTCACCACAGAGCTACTATACAGACATATTAGATCTCTATAGAGATATAGAATTCCTTAACATTCACTGTAACAGACCTTCAGGTTTCTGTTTAACTTTTAAGCTGAAAATGCAAACTCAGTTTTTATTCCATCTTTAATTAAAAACTTTTGTGATTATAAATTCACTATCATTCAAAAATTTTGGGGTCGGCAAGAATTTTGAGTTTATTTGATCAATACATTAAAATCAGTAATATTGTAAAATTGGTATGGTTATTACAATTTAACATGATTTATATGTAAAATTATTACAATCAAATAGATTTTAAAATGCAATTAATTCCTGTGAATGTTCAGCATAATTACTCCGGTCTTCAGTGTCACATGATTCTTCAGAAATCATTCTAATATGTTGATTTTGTGCTCTAGAAACACTTCTTATTATTATCATCAATGTTGAAAACAGTCGTGCTGCTCAACATTTTTGTAAAAATATGATGCATTTTTGCAAAATTAAATAGAAAGAAAAGCATTTGTATATATTGTAACAATGTAGAGGTCTTAACCATCACTTTTCATTAATTAATTGCATCCTTGCTGAAACACCTACATTTTAACACAACCATTCTTTATTTCCTGTGCAAACATTCCATTTTCTCTCAGTTCCTTCCCCAGGATCAATTAATAATGCCTGGGGGAAGTAGTCTGCTGTTTATTCCATGGTATTTTGTCCTCATTAATGATTTTAGTTGCTAGTTCATTAATAATTTTGATTGAGGTGATTCTTCAAAGCAATCAATACCTTTATCATACCTGACTTCAGCTTTGGCTTCAAAACTTCAGCCTTGCCTTCAAAAGAGCTTTAAGCAAGGTCATATCTCCATACCCCAACCCTGCCCCACTACCAACAACACCCTGGAGCCAATGTCAAGTGCCAAAGCAACTAATAATGGAGTCTCACTTCATCTCCAAGAGAAAACTGACAAAAGTGATTGATTAAATATGGATCTAACAGTTGCAAGCATGAATTAAAACACTGTAAATAATCAGGAATGTATACATGCATGTATGTACTGTATGTATATCAATATTAGAAAGATCCAAATCTGCACCATCATTTCCAAAAATCCACACTTCACAGACACCTCAAGAATAGAATGATACATAGCTGCGTGTTAGGAGCATTATATAGGACATATATAGCATTGTACATAAGAGATCATCTATGAAAAAATAGAATTTTCCTTCAATACATTAAGAGGCCGGATCATTAAGGGTTGAGTCTGTGTTCAGTAAAACTTAAGATTCAATACGTGTTTAGAAACCACTCATAAATCTTTTCTTTTGCTCATGACCCTGGAAAAGTCCAACAGTCTGGTCAGTCCACTGCACTGCATGCAGTCCTACATGCCTGCACTTTCTAATCTCTTTAGATCCGACTTCAGAGAACATAAATTACAGATAGAAAATAGGAAAAACATGGAAGCATATCTATTATGTCCTAAAGCAAACATGGGTTTGATATATAGTGGACCGTTCATGAAAAGTACGGATGAGACACTTAAGGCAAGACAATAGCATAATAGATTGTGGCAAGAGTTGAATCAATAGACCTTATAAACGAAACGAGACTCCCACAAGATATTTTAACGGAGCCATCAAAGGAGGAGGGAAACAAATGAGCCACTAACAGAAGAGGCCACAGACCCATGTCACGGAACGGCCATTATTAAGATCTGCCAGTGGAAAGACAGAAAGACGGAATGAAAAAAAGACAGGAGCTGTCATACCAAAGATACTTCCAAGACGCAGAAGTTCATACAGGTGCAGAGACGAGGAGTTGCATGTTTATAGATTTCTTTTATCTTCTCTCTCCTGCTATAATCTCCCCAGGATATCAGAGGGGAGCATCATCTCTATCAGCAACACAGCACCCAAATCCTGCCAGACAGCCTGGGCTTTGTAGGTGGCTCTCGCCTTCATCCATGGCCTTTGTCACATACACACACCCGCCCTTTTGCTGAGCCCCCTACACGGCCGAGCCGTGAGCCCTGGCTCCCGGCTTTCAGCTCTCTCCCTGAAGTTAGCTTCAGCTACTTGATCTGGCCTCGTGTTCTTCACAGGCCTCGACATTTGCCGGGGCCTATTATCCTGGCAGGGGCCTTATCATATTCTCCCATCAGAAGCTGCAGGAGATGGCAGGAGATGGAAGTGCTTTAGACGTCCCCTGTGCTCTCTGCCCGTGTCACCCATCCCTCCCCCCTGCTAAGGCACTTCCCGCTGGCCTCTCTCTTCCTGCAGATCCCTCTAGACGCTCCAATCGCACCTTCCTTCTCATCCTCTGGCCCTCCAGATCTCTTTAAACGGCCTGCGTTCTGCCATCTGTGGAGGCTAACCTCACAAAGGCGGACCAATGATTAGGTTGTCAGGATTTATTAAGTTAAGAAGTAGCAAAGTTTCTCCTGACGACCTCTGAACTCTTTCTCCGAGGCCATTCTATCCATCTGGTTGCAAGGGCTGGCCCTGACCCAGGGCCGCACACACCCAGCACTAATGAATTTAGCCCAATTAATCAAAACCGGGAAGATTTAATCAAACCAACATGAGGGATGAAGACATTATTTCACATACACTTTTTTGCTTGTATCTGTCAGTATTTGGCAGGCTTAACAGGAAACCAATGACACACTTGGAGAAAATATATAAATGTAATTTAACGACAAAGTCTTAAGGCCTGTTCACACCATGAACGAGAACGTGGAGAAAAAAGTAAAAAAATTTAAACAATTAAAAACAGAATTGCATAGTCTACAGTAGACCACAACTAAACTATAACAATAAAGGCACAGATGAACATTAACATTGCAATTATTTTCAGAACAATAAAATCTTTAATAAAAGGCCTGTTCAAATCACAAATGATAACTACAACAGCATCTTTAAAGCAGGATGGATTCTGAATGGCTGTCAATGCAATGCAATGTCAATGCAGTTATCGTCCATTGATGTGGACGTTAATTTATCATTACAGTTGACTTCATATTTATTCTTGCTTTACCGTTCTGAAAATGATTCCATCAATTTTGTGTGGTGTGTACTTCTTTAAACATAAAATGATTTTTAAAACTTTAGCATAATATTTATCATCTTTTGTGTGAAAAGGAATTAATGGCTCATTGTTATTACAGTGCATATTACAGTTATTACAGTTATTTATTTCACTTATTTTCTCCAAGTGTGTCACTGGTTTCCTGTTAGGCCTGCCAAATACTGACAAATGTAAGCAAAGTGTAAGTTATTGTAATCATGCTTGGATTAAAATTAGAGTAATTATGATCTATAATTCTTTAGAAAAATACAAATCCGCACTTGCACCTGCAAGGACATTGTGAAATATTCTGGACACAATAACACTGTTCATACAGCAAAGCAAAGCAAATCTTTACGTTTAATGACAGATCGCTGTGCCGTGGTAAATCCAATGCATTTGGTATTGATTTTTCCTACCATCTGTATTCCTCATATCTTCAGTGTTCATTATGTCACGTTAGACATCACCCCCTCCTTCCCTTTCCCCGAGAGGGTCTTAGCGAGTTCTCCCCCTCTGTACTCTTGGCTGTTGGTGATATCTGCTGATCGCTCAGACACCTGCCTCACAGACTGTGTGATCTCTGGCCTTCATTTCATATTGGGGATATAATTTAGTGCCAATTTGTGCCAGATGTTTGGTCACTAATCGTAGCAGGAATTTATATATATATATATATATATATATATATATATATATCATGATAGACTCATGCATGCTATGAGTGAAGTGGTGTGTGAGAACATACATTTACATATCTAAATAAGGACATATTGGATCATACATTTTTACCGTTTACAGAAAAAGTAAAAAAAAAAAAAAACATAACTGCAATAGACTGCAAAAAAATAAAAATACTACTTCGTAAGTTACATTTATTTGTAAATTAAAAAGATCCTTAAAAAAATTGCACTGGCATATCTTTTTCAAAAGGGATAGTTCATCTAAAAATCTTAATTCTGTTAGAATTTACTCATCCTCATGCAATTCCAACTTATATGGCTTACATTCTTCCATGGAAACACAAATAATGATACTTTGGAAAATATCTGTACAATGAAATTCACCGGGGTCCAGTGTTGTTTTGGACCCCACTGACAAAAACAAAGATATCTTTTTTTGTTAAGAATATTTTATTCCAATTGATTACATTCCCAGATATCCCCAAAGGAAGGTTTGGTGAAATTTAGTTACAGTAATTTCTGAGGATTTTGCCCCCAAACTATAGCCAAGCAAACCTTTATAAACACAAACTTTGCTTATTCTACATTTTCAAACTCATCAGACAATCCACTGCAGAATATACTTCATATAGCTTCTGTTTATTCAGGGGTTCTACTCATGTGACTTATTGAAGGAAACTATGAATACAGGAGAAAAACTGAGAAACCATGAACCAGCATTAGTGCAATTACTGAAGATAAGTAAAAATAAATTACACCATTTAAAAACCACAAATAGTCTGCAAATCTATTAAAGTGAAAGTGACGTGACATTCAGCCAAGTATGGAGACCCATACTCAGAATTCGTGCTCTGCATTTAACCCATCCAAAGTGCACACACACAGAGCAGTGGGCAACCATTTATGCTGCGGCGCCAGGGGAGCAGTTGGGGGCACTTAAGTCGTGTTATTGCCAGCCGAGATTCGAACCCACAACCCTAGGGTTAGGAGTCAAACTCTCTAACCACTAGGCCATGACTTCCAAACACTCATATTTGTCTGAGACCCCAATGATGCAGGTATAATAGTATCTCATCTTTTCAAAATCTTTTAAAATGCTCCTCAGCCTAATCAAAACAAATTTGATAAACACTACCGTTCAAAGATTTGGGCTCAGTAATTTTTTTTTTTTTTTAATTAATACTTTTAATCAACAAGAACACAATAAGTTGTTCTTAAGTGAGATTTGTGATTTCCATTTCAAATAAATGGTTTGGCTTTCTATTTATCAAAAATCCTGAGAATAATAAGAAATGTTACTTGAGCACCAAATCAGCATATTAAAATTATTTTCTTAAGTATCATGTGACACCGAAGACAGGAGTTAATTAATTAATTTTTTATTTTAATAGTTAATTTTCTGAAACAACCACAGAGCATCCCTTTATACTAGTAACCATGAAAACTGTCCATTAAAAATAAGTGACATGATAGCAGATGCAGTTGCATTTAATTACAAATATTATATTATCTGTACCAAACTGGGCGCTGGATAAGACTCAGATGAAGATGGAGATGGGCAGCTATCTTTGAGAATATGACAGGTCAGTGACTGAGCTTCTTATTAAAGGTGAAGGGGTTTAAGAAAGATGAACGAATGAGCTTATACTGAAAAAAAAAAGAGCAGGTGCACTTGATCTCGCATATACACCTTACAAATGAAGGAGAAAGCCATCCACTTTCAAATCCAGCTTCATTTCATGTTTGTGTTTGCTTAATCTATTGTGATGGAAGGAACATTAGCATAGAAACTAGTGCTGGTTAAGGCAGGGCGGAGGTTTGAATTGAATCTCAAAACTCTCCACTTGTAAAAAGCCCTTATCGCTCCAATAGGGTTGAGATCTATTTTCTATCCCAATTAGACTGCAGGGCTGGGATGGGAAATGTCCTCTGGAAAAGAAAAAGGTGAGAAATGGAAGATGAGGAAAAGCACAAGCGGCTAAAAGAGAGAGAGAGACGATATTTAAAACCCCCCGAAAAGTCATGGACAACAATTTCAGCTGTGCTGGCGGCCGCCATCCACTCCGCAGTGAGATTGATGTGCTCAAACAGAGATTTATCCCGTAATGTTTACAATAAGATTCCAGCGCCGAGGCCCAGTTGGCCGCATTGGGCTGCACAGAAAATGCAGCCCGGTCTGCCAGGGTAATTTGTCCTGATGTAGTAAATAACAGGGTATAATGAAAATACCCCTGATGTACTCAGGAGTCCTGATTGATGCGGGATGAAGGAGGCCCGTGGAGGAGAACTCCCTATCTCCACATTTACATACTCCGAGCTTCTGCACAGCCACCCTGACAGCTGCTGCCAGTGCTCCACAACATTTTAAAGCAGTTATGAATTACTGCTGACCCTCCCTGCCCCCACTCACTAGTGCGGGAGACACAGGCATATTGAAAGTCATCAGTCTGTGGCAGTCATTCATTTTAGTATGATGCGGTGGGCTTGGGGGCTGTGGAGGGAGGAGGGATTGGTTTCAATCATACGCAGAAAAAAATGTGGGGGTGCGGGTTACAACAACAACAAAATCCTTCTAGTGTGCTACCATGATATTTGTGTTTTTAAATATAAAATAAATGAATAATAATAATAATTAGCGATGTAACGATTAACAGCGAGCCGGTTGAAAATCGTTTCAAATATGTGCCGATTCAAAGCAGTTGAGATGCTAAATAAATCGCGATTCAGTTAGGGGTAGAAGTTTATATGAATGTATGTCTGAGGCGAACTTACTGTCTCAAGAAAAGTTTAGATGCTATTTTTAATTTTGATCTTGCCTTTGTATAATGCATATTAAAGTTCATAAATGCAGCGCTGCTTTGTTTACAGTGGAAACCAAGGAAACGCTTTAAGCGCCAGCTGCTAGCAGAGAGTCAATCTGCGTTTCATTCAGCTCATCTGATGTTTCATGCAGATACTCTTTATGTATAAAGTAGTTTCACAGAACTGAAGTCAAATTTAAATGAAATTTGCTTCCAATTTAGAATTATACAATCTAATTTAAAATGCAGGGGTTGCCTCTCATTCTAAATGGAAAGAGCACATACAATCCTTATTTTGTTTATATGAAAATATTTATTTTATTTGCGTTTCTTATTTATTAATAAGCTTATTCATTAATAGGCTTGTTTAAAATTTATATTTAGTTTTGTTATTTAGATTTACATTATATTTAAATTTTGTTATTTAGCAGACGCTACAAAGCGACTTACAAATGAGGACAATAGAAGCAATCAAAATCAACAAAAGAGCAAAAATATCCAAGCACTTTATTAATATATTAATGTAGTGTTATAGTATATTTCAATTTCACAAAGAAACATGCAGCATTTTATCCAAGCAATAATAAAAGGACACATTTCATTTAGAATTTGTCTTAAATCTCATTTTGTAAAAAAAAAAAATTATTGTGAATCTAATTTAATCGTGAGTTGAGTGAATCGTTACATCATTTATAATAATAATAATAATAATAATAAAATTACCTGAAATATTAACTCGCTATTGAACATTAACATCTAGCAATTCAGAGCATTCTACAAATTAAAAATTATGTGGCACAATCTGACAATTTTACTTTTTTTTCAGAATTCTAAGCCTGCATTTTGCAATTTTCGAGTTTGAGACAGTCTGAAATGTGAGATGTACACTTGCAATTCTCAGAATTTCAAAAAATTTAAATAAATAAATAAATTGAGTGATTGTAACAATTAAAGGTCATAATTATCTTTTTATATTTTATTCAATGGCGGAAATAAGCTTCCATGTCAGCAAGAATTTCCGAAGAAAGTTTCTTGTTTTTGTGCACTTTCAGGCTGAGTTCTGAATGCTGCATCAATTAATAAGCTAAAGCAAGACCAGTTTTCATTTTCAGATATACATTCACCATTAAAGTCACTCTGAGAGTGACTGGGTGTTCAGGTCAATTCTTCGCTAATGCACATCCTTTACAATTACATTTAATTGTGTAACTTTGCTGCCCTAAAAGAAATCTCAGATAAAATATCAAAAGGCCACGTCTGAAATAAAAGGCCTTCCACTCACACAAACAAAAACTGCACATTTGCAGACCGGCTATAAAAAATGAAGGTGAGGAATATTTGCTAATTTTTTTTTTCCAATCAACACCACTCTTTGACACTGTCTGAAAATGCACGTAAAGTTTGGGCTGGTTAGTCTTTCTAATCAGGCTTATTCATTACAGCTCTGGCTTTCAGAGGCTTTTTATTAGCCACAGTGATGAGGCGATGTGAGAGAAGATGACAATGAAAGGTTACAGTGATGAAAGCTTGAATGCTCCTCACTTTCGACATCTCCTCAATAATTAACCGAGGGGGTGAAGGGTGCAGGGGGGAAGGGTCTTCACTTTTGGCCCTTTTAGACCTTTGAAATGCATAACAAACATAGACTTGCTTCCAGTCCTGACAATATCGTTTTATTTTCCTGCACTTATGTGTTCATACCCAATTCAGCTAAGAGTGAATATGTGGAAATTAAAATAAAAAAAATAAAAAAATAAAACAAACAGCCACTGGTTGGTGACTTTATTAAGAACTGCAACATAATGCACAGTTTCAACTGCTAACCCTAACTCTTTTTATTTGATATAGATAACATGAGCAAATTTAATTGTATCTTATTGTTCAAAATCTTATTGTTCAAACATCTGGGGCCAGTAAGAATTTTTGTGTATTTTATAGAAATCTCTTATACTCACCAATGCTGTATTTATGTGATAAAATACACAATAAAACCAGTGATACTGTGAAATATTACTATAATTTGAAAATAACTGTTTCTTTTTAAAATACTGTTTAAAGCATAGTTTATTCTTACGATGCCAAAGCTGAATTTTCAGCAGCAAGAAGCACACACATATATTTATGTATAGAAATGATGCAAAACGCTTTGAATTTGGTATGACTCCACTGGGAATAAACTAATCTGATTTGGTGAAGTGATCTTACTCCATATTATATATCATATTTAGAGACATTTTAAACATCCAGTGTTTGGCAAGACAAATAACAACATTAATTTCTTCAGTCATCTTTTTTCAGTTCAACAGATATGATCCCCAACCCCGCTTCTGCCCCTTCTAAGCATGAGAAATAGTAAATATTAACTGCTGCCATTTTATAATCTTTGACTCGAACTGCGCCAGAGTACGTCGGAGGGCAGACACAGAGATTGAAAATGGAGAATGACACCACGGGAGGAAGTCAGCATCTGCAGTCTGCATGCTTCTCGGGGTTCAGTCCAAGACAATCATGTAATGTATCATTCATATTGCTGCAATGCTGCTGCTGCAGCCCTCATTTTCTCAGTTGCGGCTGTCCGCGAATGAGAATCCAGCAAACGCTCCCCGTCGTCATGTTCCCCCCCATCACTCAACCCACAGTGCTCTTCTTCAATCTGTCACCCAGAGAAATGCTCTGCAACACACACGCTAAACGCAATACAGAGTTACACAAAAACAAAGCATTTACTATGAATGTAAATCAATATTATCTGTCAACAAGTACTCTGAAAATATGTTTTCTCTTAACTTTCCCTTCCTTAACCTTGAAAACAGACTGCTGGGGTTATTTTCAACAACATCACAGCTTATCTTCTAATTCCAAAAGTCATTTTTGGTACAGAATAAAAAAAATTATGAAGAAAAACATGAATGCACATTTATTTAACCTCTCATTTGGCTACTGAATAGAGCGTCCAATCCTGCCTCGTTTCCCTCCATCCGAATTGACAAAATGACCCTTCATTTTAAAACCTAATCAGCGGAGAGCATTAAAGGTATGTGCAAGATATTTCTTGAGCTATGGCTGATTATCATTCTGAATGAAGGACTTGTTTGGCATTGTCCCAAGGGAGCAGGAGTCATTCTTCAAGGTGACGCTCCTCACTAGAGGAATACACTCGCAGTTTGCAATTGAAAGGAGTCAAATATACACGGCCATCCTCGGCCAGCCCAGATGGAAGCGGTCCATGTATATTCACAAGCATCCAGATGGGCTCTCTCCTTTATCTGGGGAGGCTAAACATGGACATGGATGGCTGACTTTCTGTTTGCAGCTTTAATAAGACAGGGAAATTATCGATAGCAAAAGTACATAAAGGGAGGGTGAGATGAATTAACTCAAAAGGAATGAATAACAGGGCCCTCCCTAAGTGGCCCGCAGGTCTGAAGGAAAGGCCATGCTTGCACGCAAAATGAGTCGGTAGAAATCTCATTTTGGAGGGTGAATCTGATAGATGTTCCAAACTTTGAACAGAGTTCAGGGTTAGAGGCGAGAACTTCTGACAACAATTTGAATGAGGAAATCCTATTTCAGTCTACGCACAGACTCTGCCTGGAAGAAATTGGCAAACCATACAGTAATCACCTTATCCATCATTGTAATCCTACATACACAAGAGGCTTTGGGCTGGAAGATTCTTCTCCTCCCTTTTTATGAGAAACATGAAGTCATATTCTCTCTGTAGCTCAGGTATTCAGTATCCCCTCTCTCTCTTTTGTGTGTTTGAGCGGAGGTGACCAAATGTGTGTGAGGTTAACGTCATTAGCTGTAAGGTAAGCAAACATAACACACACACACACTATTACCTCAAGACAAACAATAGAGAGAGATGACAATGTGGGCAAAGCTGAGGAATCTGATACTGGAAAGGAATCTACCCAACCTGAACCCTTACACTCTTATCACTGTGGACAATTGTGCTTTGTGTGAGAGGAGATTTTTTCTATGGATGCATCAGCAGAATTTAGCTAGGTGGTCGAGGCCGGTGCACCCAGGTGGGTCACCTTGCAGTGCATGCTGGGATTCCCCAAATGGATAATCACGCTCTTTAATGCCAATACAGGCTTAGACACAGCTCTTTAGTTAAGCCACAAACACCAAAATATACAAAAAGGCAACTGCTGACTGTTGCGTGTTGCTTTAATCCATCAAACGTATTAGTGAGTGAGATTATAATCAAGAAATATTTGAAATCGGAGAGGAATTATTTTTATTGCTAAACAGTTGCTGTACTTTTGACTAGAGTAACACAAATCCAGCATCTTAGTCAGTGATTAGATGTTAAATGTGTAAAAAAAAGTGTATTCAAATGTTATTTATTTTCAATGCAAATATAATTTAATTGAATAATATTTTGCGATAATGACTCATCAAATAAAGAAACACAAAATATGTATTAGACTTTAAATTATTTTTATAATCTGCCCAAACAAATTTTAGTAAGATTATTTTACTCCTTCAAAATTATGAATAAAGAATGTGTATCAGGTGTGTTTTGTTCTTTTTATGTTTATAAAGGTTCTGAAAATTGAATCATTATACATTATTTTATAATTTTACAATAATATAGTTTATGGTACATACATGCAACTTAGTTTTGCTGTAAAATGTGGGGGGGGAAACACTCTTTTCAGCACCTCTTAAATATTACCGTTCCAACATGTCTTGAAAGCACCATTAGACCACCGAATGTTGTGAACTGACCAATGAGAATCAAGTAATCCAGAGAGATGTGTAAATGGTCATATGGTACGTTTACGTGATATCAAACATATTGTACTTATGAGCACATGAATGGCACCGCAAAGTCATAATTACAATTTTTGCAACAAGTTCTTAAAGGTGCTCTAAGCGATGCCTGGAGTCGTAACTTCTTGTTGACGTTCAAATTGTTGTCAAACAAAACGGAGGCCAGCTAGACCCTCCCTCCTCCTCATCCATGCACTAACCCCCCAAACCCCACCCCCAAATCTTTCTTGTCGGTTATTGGCTGGAACAGTTTGTTATGTTTTGTGGTGCGGGTGAGCCCAGTTTGTTTTTCTTGTTGTTTGTGGAGCCTGTGGTGTCTAGAGAGACCGTTTTTTTACAGTGTGTTCAGGGGACAAGCAGCTAGCGGATAGTGAGGAGATGTTTGCTGGATGTGACAAAAAATGTTTTGGCCTAAAAAATGTGTGACATCACTTAGAGCACCTTTAAAGTTGGGGGGCGCATCAGTAATAAAAAATTGTACAACAGATGCTGTGTCTATATCAATAGCAAATTTGTTCAAATGAATATTTTGTTTTTTACAATAGTATTATACAATTACAATAATGAATATACAGTATAATTATTTACATTTACAGCTCTTCGTTAATTGAATAATAACAATTCAAAAACACACTTTATTCATCTTTATTCTTCATTTGGTAGAAGTAGAGTTTTTGCTGCAAAAGCTCACAGATTTTTTTGTAGAAATGGTAGATCGCCATATTGCGCCGACCTCTGGTTTTGAACGCACATAAGATCGAAATCTCGACTTCCCACCTTGTAAATACAAACTTCTCAGGAGAACTTGACCACACCAATATATCTAACCACTCCTTACTTCAGCAAATGGGCCGCTAAAACATCGCATCCCGTTCAAATAAGCAGCTCTATAAGTGCCGCAATTCATTCTTTGTAAATATTCCCCTGAGTTTCTATTCTAGTCAGAGAATGGGGTTTTTACTGATGAAATTTGCACATGACACTAAAAGAGATTATCTGGCAGGCACCCATGATCACGCACACAATAAGAATGCATTAAAACGAATTTAGTTTAAGATTAAGACAAACAGTGACCCCTCACTGAACTCCAGAAAAGAAAATGAAATCACACAAATGCTTTCTAAAGAGTATTTTGCATTAATCCTTATATAGCATCGCGTGAGCTGCAAACGGACAGCTGTTCCGGTCTACCCTTTTTACACAAAATAATCTCGCACCAGAAAAAGTAACATACAAAATAAATTGGCAAAAGGGGAAAATGTTTTTCTGGGTCACATCTGAATATTTCTTTTGGAGCTATTGATTTGTTTTTTGAGTGACCCAGCTCAGACCATTCTTCGCAATTAACACGCAGGGAAAATTTTACTCGGAGGGGGAACTATTACACATGTGGCCAGATTTATTGGATAGATAAATGAGCTCGGGCTCTGATAAAGAAGGGCGGAGTTCACCATAAGTAAGATTTATAATCTGACTCCAGTAATCAAGTAAATTAATTTTGCTATATTAAACTCAACCTTTAACCCACTCCGTCTCTGATTACCATTTATTTGAGCATGTGCAGACACGCTGGGCAGAGTCAGGGAGCGTGGAGCCTTACAGCTGAGTAAAGCATTATCACACATACTGAGGTTCTCTGCTTTAAATATTCTACAGTGCCAAGTAGTATCATCCAATCTGCCGTCATAGCACACCTCTAAAACCTTCACTCTCTTGCTGGGCGCAATGTGCTGGATCCCAACAGAACATTTGTAATTTCACATCACAACTAAAATGATATTTCAGACCATAGCGCCACAGCTGCACATACAGTGGGGTCCAAATATCTGAGACCGCATTGAAAACCTGGGATTCAAAATCTAATTTAAACCTGGAAGCAAAGTTATAGGGCTTTGACAACAAGAAAGAAAAATGATTAAGACATAACTAAGAGTCTCCACTATTTCTAGGTTACTATTTAAGTAAAAAAAAATAGACATTGACCATGAGGTCACTAAAGGTCACACGTTTTTCTTCCGCTGATGCACAAGAATCAAGGTAAAAAAAAAAAAAGGTGTTCATTTTTCAACCAAACGTATGCTCATGATATCATTTGTCAAACATAAATAAATACATACATACATATTCAGACTTTGGAGCAAGCAGCTCCACTGGTCAACTAGCACATCCACACACTTACATCAGTAGAATAAAATGTCCGGTCACACAAAGATTCCAGCTTGCTCCAGTAAGGGCCTCTGAAGTTGACAAAGATGGAAAAGGTGCTTTAAATTCAGAGGATATCCGAAACCTTAAAGCTTTCAATAATATCTTATATCTGTAAAAGTGAAAGGGGGAAAGAGAAGAGAAGGGAAGGGAAGGCAAGGCAGTCGTGCAGAAGCGGTCTGAGGTGCATACCAGAGACCTGTGAAGCTGTTACCTCCACTCCGTTAAGCAGAAACAGAGACGGCAATAAATAGCCCTTCATTTGTTCCACTAGATTGTTCTAGCATTCAAGCTTAACTTAATTGCTGGCCAACCAGAAAACATCTCTGAGGTTTTAATTACAGAGGTGAACTCATACAAAGAAATCACAAATGGATTACACAACCCCATACCCTCCAAAAAAAATTTTTTACATAGAAAATAGTTTACATAATTTAAACTTTGCCTTGAAGCAGTACCACTAAAATCTCATTTGAAAAGGGGTGGCTGGGGCTAATTGTCACACTTTTTTACTCAAGTGAATATTTCTGATGCTACATTCATTTTCAATTTGAAGTCAATTTTCTGCATAGGCACACGTCTTTGGAGTAATAAATAAATAATTTGAACCACCTTTACCAGGTAAAAGGACTGAACACTTACTTGAAAACATGTTGATACTATTTGAGGTAAGGTGTCACAATGGAATGGCCATTAAACAACTTAACATTCAAACCCATATAACAGAAAAGACAAGTATTGCTTGAATGAATTAATACATTTTACAAATTTATAACATTTGAAAAAAAAAATTGTGACTGCCCCAGCCTAGTTATGGGAAAATAATCTTGCCCTGAGAACCCAGTTCAAACTTTCGATTAAAATCCAGCTTCTTTCTTTAAAATGCACCTCAATCTTACACTCAATTTTCTGCATCACTCAAAAATTTATAAAAAACTTAAAAGCAACTAATTTATTTATTTTTTGTTTCAAATGTTATACAAAGCATGTTTACTAATTTTTCCAACAGCCAATAAAAAAAGAAATGATGCTTTCCTGCAACCAAATAGTAATTTATATCTATTCATACAAAACTCAAGAAAAATCTATTGAGCCCCGCATGACCTGACCCGACACAGCACTGGCGACCATTCCAGCTGACCGTGCCTTTGAAATACACCAAAATATTGTCAACACAGCCACAATCGATAAGCATCACCCCACGCCACTCTCCAAACCTTTTTGAAGTCGCTATTAATCTGAGGCAAGAATCAAAGGGCGTAGTCACTTCTTATCTCATCCGTGTGCCCTTCTAGAATATTCATAAATGATTTTTGAAGCCTTTTGCATTCAGCGTAGCGAGACAAAAAAGAGAACGGACTCATCCTGGCCTTTAAGTGTAATAATTCCATTTCTTCTTTGCTATGTGCCCTGTCAATAGCATTCATAATTGATAGCTCTCTGGAGCGCCTCAGGACACATTAAGTTTTATTCCTCTCATTCGTCAATATATCTGACCAGGTAGATTTCATTATTGACGGCCGCTGGCCACATTGTGTTGTATAATTAAGTTCAACTTCAAAACTTCAAACTCTTTTTCCGTTCGCCCTGTGTGCGCGGTTCAACAGGAAGTGTTTGAAATGACCACTTGGCGTTCTTAATTTAAACTGCTGTTTCATTCCTCTCTGTGGGTGTCTATTTTATTGTTAAAGGTCACCCTCATTTGTCCGAGCCAACAAAGGCAGCCCTTAAAGTTGCGGGTGCTTTTTGACAGACAGTGGTCCTCTGTAAGTGATGGCCTTAAGGACAGGCATGGCACTGAGACACTCTTTCTCCACAGCGAGGGAAATAACAGATAACAAATCACACAAACCCACACTTCTCTTCTTGGCATGATTGACGACTTCACAGAGGGCACAACTTTTCAATGTCCTCAGATTAAAAACCCCTCAAACAAATGAGGGCTAAAAATACTAGCCCAGGGCGCCGGGAGGGAGAACCGCCGCTCGCAACAAAACTTTAAAAGAGAAAGAGAGGGGTGATATGTGACATAAAGAAAAATATATGTTAGGGGAAAAAAAGGGGAGAAATATAACGCTTCATCCCGATCGCTCAGTCATTCAGATTAGAAATCTGC
The DNA here is from genome assembly GCF_963082965.1 of Carassius carassius. Taxonomy (NCBI): domain Eukaryota; kingdom Metazoa; phylum Chordata; class Actinopteri; order Cypriniformes; family Cyprinidae; genus Carassius; species Carassius carassius. Next base: position 18,400,577 of record NC_081796.1, read on the forward strand.
GAGATAATACTGTACGTGCACCCCCGAATCTGATATAACATTTATTGAAGCCGTTCTGCTGCTTTTCGAATGCATTGCTAAACTGACCTTGCAGTTTAAGATTCACATGAGGCGGGAAATGATCTATAGCTGGTTATTAAAAAAGTTTGATTTTACTGGTATCACATGACCTTAGCGTATATGACCTCTATTTTCACAAATGGCACAGGTCTCTTTTTTAATAGAGTCATGGTGAGCTATATATCCCTCAGTTGCTCTCATAAAGCAAAGCAACCTCCTGACTAATACCTGCGCATTTGTGGCGCGCTTGGATTTTTTCCTCTCGCTCTTAAATGAATGATACCGCACATACTCAAATGCACAAAACAAACTCTAAATGACCCCGGTGTTCACTTTCAACCCCAATTCGTCAGAACAAAAGTAAACGCGCATGTTTCTCGTCATTCGCAAATGCAACACAGAAACCATCTTTTATAAATTCTAATGACGAGCTGTCAGAGGATGGTAATTCTAGAGCACAAGGCTATTTAGCGCATCGATAATTCTTACAAATATTCGCTTATGACTAGGATGGAGGATTATACGATCACAGGGAATAATCAGACACCGGTCTCCCTAGTCGTGGTTACATTTTGCACAGTTTAAAAAACAAACTGGGCAAATGTCATTCAGACAGAAAATTGTATATATCAATGAATATAACAATTTCATTTGAGAGCATCAGAGTCCAGTAATCGAAAATGACAGAGGCAAACAAAGCATCAATCATGGCTGACCTTTTGGAGCTTTATTATCCTAGTGGATGTTCAAGGAAATCTGAAGGCCTCCGTTCCGCCACACCAGCACAGAAACGGTCACATTGAAGCCTGAATTCACTCTGGGAGGAAAGGAAATGAAAAATACTGGTTCATCAAATATAAAATACACATATGTGCTTTAATCAAAGAGCATTTTGTGTCAAGTATTATGTTTTTATTTGTGGGATCCACTAGTGAAATTGAGAAATGCATGATATACTGTATAAAAACCATTTTAGTTGGCAGTAAATATATGCTATTTTCTTTACAGTATTTATTAGTATTGGACAATATTGGTTGGCTGATATTGAATATTTAATTAGCTAGATAAGCATCATCATTCAGATTTCCCTTTAAGATTGACTGTCTATAATTGCTATTATGCTTACAACTTACATGGAATTAGTATTTTTTAAAGTAATTTTTACATTAGTTATAAGATCTACAAATCATTTTCATTATAAAAAAAAGTCAGCAAATTGTCAAAATAATATAAAAATGATCATCTATACATACATTTTTTTTTTAAATATATAAAATAATTAAAATTCATCATATAGCGCTATAGATAACAGAATGTGCTAAATTACTGTAAATTTAGATTTTGAATCTCAGATCCAGTCTCTGTGTGGTCGCAGACCTTCTCTACAAATAAGTACAAATTCAAATCTATTCATTAATATACTTGGCTCATGCAATGGATTTGTCACTTAAGAAATGGTTACAATGTTTTCTCAAGTTTTAGCAGCTTCTATAGTGCATGCACATACTATATTATTAACCATAAACTGACCAGCCCAAGAGAAAGAGTCTAGCTTTCACATTCACACACAGAACCGCCGCAAACACTTCTACATATTAGGGACAAACACACAGACAGTTCTGTTTATTGCCTGGTGTCAAACTCTAAACAAAAGCACACAGGATTCAGAGAAAGTTGACTTTCCAAGTGTGTGCTTGTACTAGTGCTACACATATTTCTCTTTCATGAGCAAGCGGTTTACTGCCGTCTCCTTTTCTGCACTTTGATTAAATGCCCAGTGCGGCGGTTACAGACGGGCTACAGGCAGCACATCTGGACTTGTGTTTAATTTCATGTCAGGGCAGAACAGGAAGCACCTGTCTAGATGAAACCATTTTGGGGGAGCAAGAAAAAAAAAACACATTCATTCATCTGTGGTGGAAACATATGTCAGGGTTGTCACATTTAAAAGAACATCAACAAACAGAGAAAATCTAAATTGCTTCAGAAAAGCCAGTCTTCAAAAGTTAACACACATTTAATTTAACCTAATGTTATCGCATCTGTCCGATTTGTGGCTGAATGAAATCCATTCTCAGGCCTCAGAGTCTGAAAACACAGTGAAATAAAACTTCCAGATGTTGGTTACTCTACATTACCAAATTAAAGGATCTAATTCTGACTCCATCAGTCTCCTGCAGGATATCTCTAACAACCACAGCTGTGTGCTAGAAACATCAAAACCTGAAGTCTAATGGCCATCAAGCTGTTAAGCACATGTTGTTGTCTGTGATGACGAGCGCATTTAATAAACCAAGTATGGATGGAAGCTTCACATTAAGCCAAAAAAAAAAAAATGTCTTACATCCAGAGGGTCATTATTTATGATTTATATTTGAGAAAATCTCTACCTTAATGAAATAAGCAGGAAGTGATCATGTGAATCTGATCATTGATGAGCTGCAGGAATGTATAACATATGGACACCCTGAGCATTTACAAATGTTCAGCCTGAAAAAAAAAAAAAAAAAACCTTTACCATACTTTTTGTTATAGAATCCTCATGTGCACATACCACTTTTCACAACTGCTGGTAACACTTCACAAAAAGGTTTAATTAGTTACAATTATTTAATGCATGGTGTCATGAGATAATGAACAATAATTAAACATTGATACTAATAAAACATGTTTCTTGAGCAGCAAATCAGCATTTAAGAATGATTTCTGAATGATAATGTGAGTGAAGACTGGAGTAATGGCTGAAGAAAATTTAGCTTTGCCATCACAGGAATAAATTACATCTTTAAATATATTCAGACAGAATTGTATTTTACATTGCCAAGATCTCTGTCTCCATGTTCCAACATCAAGTGGAAACAGTAAAGAACTGTTTTAACTGGACCAGCTCACTATTAATGGACAGAATTTTGACATTAAATGTTAAATATGCACATATGAACATTGGGCATGTGCTGCCTTTATGGAAATAAAATACATCAATGGTTTTAGCTTCTGTCTCTGCTTCACGTAAAAGCTGCTTCCATGAACTGTCACAACTGAGGCAAAGTCCAGGAGGCAAAGGCCTCGTCTGACCTCTCTCTTTTTACATGTAGACCCGTGCCTCTGTTATGAAGCTCCACTTGCCAAGCCTCGTTATTTTCACTTCTCAGATGGACCGAAGCCCACTGGCCTTGTCCAGGCATGCTGTGATGCTTTCTGCTCCGGTTTATTCATTTGTTTAGTTTTCCGTCACTGCATTACACTTCCTGTCAGTTATCTGGACAGACATGTGTCTGAGACACCTGGTCCTGCAATTGGAAGTGCATTTATTTGGCATATGAAATGACATCTCATGTTAAGCATCTAACAAAATGCAAACAGGTATAAACACCCCAAGGCCTGAACCAAGACTTCAGTTACCCCCGAAGAATGAAGGAACAGTATCATTTATCATGAGACCAATGGGAAATCTGCAAAAATTGGATGACCAGGTGCTGGTTTTAGCCTCTGATGTCACTATCCAATTGGCGAATGAAAACGTACTCTGTTACTAACGTAACCTCGGTTCTCTCTAGAAGAGGGAACGAGTACTGCGTCTTAGCTAAGACACTACGGGAAAAGTCTCTTTTCACGAAATACTGAAGCAAAAAATTATCCTTAATTTTGAATTGTTGTAAAGCGCATTTGCAGCAGCACACAGCCAAAGGCGAGACGGCTCGCTCGCTCATTGGCTGCTCTGCGGCAACTGATGCAGGCTGATGCAACATCAGACCAGACTTCTTGCCACTTCCCGCCGAAACGGGTGTGGCCCAACCCTATAAAAGGAGCTCGAAAAGGCTGACTCACCTGATTTATTTCATCGCCGAAGCGAACCAGAGTGAATCGTACGCACGGCAGAGAACGCAGTACTCGTTCCCTCTTCTAGAGAGAACCGAGGTTACGTTCTCTTACGAGAGTTCTCTCGTACTGCGTCTTAGCTAAGATGCTACGGGAACCCCATGTAAAGCGTCGTGCACGCAGGGATCACACACCAATAAACCTGGAAGCAACGCCCAGGATTTACAGTGCACAGTCACCCAAGGGACTCACAGAGAGCCCAGGACAGGAGGCGGGGGAAGTACCTCCGTCCCATATCTAGCAGCGCCCGTAGACGCGGCAATATGACATCACACAGTCGAGGCAAGCCCTGACCAATGTGGCAATGCGGGTCTTACGCAATACTGCTCATATAACAGTCAGCAGCGCATAACGCTCGCGATCTCAGAGTTCCAATCAGGGCCCTGATTCGACTATACCAACAGCAACCTTGCTTGCAAGGCAGGAACCTCAAGGTTATAGAACCTGATAAATGTAGACGACGAGGCCCAACCTGCCGCCATACATATATCCTGCAAGGAGATCCCAGTAGACCACGCCCACGACGAGGCGACGCCTCTTGTGGAGTGTGCTCTGATGCCCAGTGGGCACTGAAGGCCCCTGGAAGCGTAAGCTAATGCTATGGCGTCAACTATCCATCTGGATAGGCTCTGTCTCGAAACAGCCATTCCTTTGGAACGTCCACTGAACGAGACAAACAGCTGCTCAGTCCGTCTAAAGACAGTGGAGCGAGACACATAAGCTCTTAAAGCCCTAACAGGGCAAAGAAGACTCGAGTCTCCATCCTCCCCTGACACCGACAGGGCAGACAGGGCAATAACCTGAGCCCGAAACGGTGTGTTGAGGGATTTCGGCACATAACCGTGCCTAGGTTTGAGTATGACCCTTGAGTCATTAGGCCCAAACTCCAAGCACGACTGGCTCACCGAGAGCGCGTGCAGGTCACCCACACGCTTCACTGAAGCGAGAGCCAACAAGAACACTGTCTTGAACGACAGATGCTTGAGGCTAATCGTTAGGATAGGCTCAAAAGGGGAACCTTTCATGGCCTCCAAAACCGTCGCGAGGTCCCATACAGGGACTGACGGAGGTCTGGGGGGATTCAGCCTCCTAGCTCCTCTAAGGAAGCGGATGACTAAATCGTTCCTTCCTATTGACTGACCGAGCGCTGTCTCAGAAAATGCTGCGATAGCCGCCGGGGGGAAAAGCATAAAGCGGGCAGCACGGCCATCTCCGTGACAGCGCGCTTACGTTCTTGGAAAAGAACGCGGGGCAGTAAGCGTTTTCGTGGGATGCGAAGAGGTCCACTTCCGCCCTGCCAAATCTCTCCCACAACAGCTGGACTGTTTGCGGGTGTAGAGACCATTCTCCCGTACGAATGTTGTTTCTGGACAGCCTGTCTGGACCCAGATTCTGTAGCCCAGGCACATGAACTGCCCTCAGCGAGCGCAAGTTGCGCTGAGCCCAAACCAGGAGGCGTTCCACCAACCTGTACAGGTTTCGGGACCCGAGACCGCCCTGGCGATTTATTTAGAACACCACAGACATGTTGTCCGAACGGACTAAGACGTGGTGGCCCTTGATTCTAGGACAAAAACGCGTCAGCGCGTTCTCCACTGCCAGCATTTCCAGACAGTTGATATGTTGGAGCATTTCCCGTTCTGACCAGAGGCCAAAGGACGGTCTGCCCTCGAGCAGCGCTCCCCATCCCGAAGTGGAGGCGTCCGTCGACACCATCTTCACTTTCGAGGAAGTCCCCAGACTTACACCTGATTGGTACCAGTCGTTCGCTGTCCAGGGTTTCAGGGCTGTAACGCAGCTCTGATTGACCCTGAGACGCAGCCGACCAGATATCCACGCTCCGCGTGGTACCCACGCTCTCAGCCAGAACTGCAGGGGGCGTATGCGGAGCAGGCCCAACTGAAGAACTGGTGATGCTGAGGCCATGAGACCTAGCATCTTCTGAAATTCTCTGAGCGAGACGGTCGCGCCGCAGCGGAGAGAACTCACTGCGCGCTGAATGCCCAACGCGCGCTGTGGTGACAGCCGCGCCGTCATGGAACGTGAGTCCAGAGCTATACCCAAGAAGAGTATCGTCTGACTGGGGTTCAGCGAACTCTTCGTCCAGTTGACACTGAGACCGAGTTTCTCGAGGTGATCGAGTAAAATGGCCCCGTGTTCCACGAGCTCTGATCGTGATTGAGCCAGAATCAGCCAGTCATCCAAATAGTTCAGCACTCGCATGCCTCTGAGTCTGAGAGGAGCGAGCGCTGCGTCCATGCACCTCGTAAACGTACGAGGAGCCACGGACAAGCCGAATGGCAGGACTGAAAACTGGTATGTCTGGCCCTCGAAGGCGAATCTCAAGTATCGCCTGTGACGTGACGCTATCTGTATTTGAAAATACGCGTCCTTCAGATCTATTGACATGAACCAGTCTCCTCTGCGAATATGCGCGAGGAGTTTCCTGGTCGTAAGCATTCTGAAACTGTGTTACACCAATGCCTTGTTCAGCTGTCTTAGATCCAGTATGGGCCTGAGACCCCCGTCTTTCTTGGGCACTAGAAAGTATTTGCTGTACAGCCCCCCTTCGCTTTGAGCTTGAGATACAGGCTCCACAGCCCCTTTGCTCAACAGTCTTGATATTTCGGCCCGAAGTAGGTGTGCTACTTCTGTTTTGACCGTAGTTTCGACGCGCGCTGAAAAGCGCGGAGGGCGTCGAAAAAACTGTAGCGAGTAGCCTCTCTTTATAATGCCTAGCACCCAATCCGAAACCCCTGGAAGCGCTGATCATGCATCTGCATGAATGGCTAAGGGCTGGATGCGAAGCGCACTCTGTTGACTGGGCAATGGCGGCGCTTCGATGTGCTGCACCATGGGCGGGGAGCACGCTGATCACAGCGGGCAGATCGCTCCTCCTCGACCCCGCTATGGTGCTTAACCGATTGAGGGAGGGCTGAGAGGGTCCCGTGGGACTCGTGATGTCTGCGAGTAACTGTGGGCTGTAAGCGTGCACATTTACTGCTTTCAACTCGCTGTCCGCCTGGGCAGAGCGTACGTGCACGGGTTTCGTTTTTACAGAAACCGCGCGCCGTGTGTGACATAGTGTTTGTGGGCACTGAGGAGTGGGCACGTTTACTATGTAGCGCGCGCGATCTTATGGGTGCGAGCCCTGTGTGCAGGGCTGTGCTTATATGTGGAGATGGGCACTGAGGAGTGGGCATCGTCACTACATTTATAGCACCATCGGCCGTGGCCGGAACACCAGAAATAACACTCTTTTCGGGAAATATCTGGGTAGCCGTGATAACGGCTTTTGTGTGCAGGTAAGCGGGCAACTGTGCAGGCTTGCGTGTTGCAGAAAACGCTGAGACAGTCACAATTCCTGGAACTGCAACAGCGGCGCGCTTGGGTGAGAGCTCGGCCACAGCGGAACTTGTACACCGGCGCTTTCCTAGAAGTGATAGGATGACTTCGGGGCTTCCGGCTTCACCGTAATCCTCTGCTGTGACTCCCGCGGCGCGGGGCGACGGCTGGTAGAGCGAGAATGTGGTCCCGAGCTACGTTGCTGACGCTGTCGCGATGAAGCAGCTGGAGGCGGGGGGCGTGACTGAGAGCTTTGCGGGGCTGGTCTAGCGCGACTCGCTGCAGAACCGGAGCGCTTTGGTAAGAAGTGCTCAAAGGCTTGTGATGCTTTTTGGTCCTCGACTAATCTCTCGACAAACTCGTTGACAGACGATCCGAAGAGGCCAGCAGGAGTCAGCGGGGCGTCGAGGAACGCAGTGCGCTCAGACTCTGCCATGTCCGAAAGCGTTAGCCACAGATGTCTCTCAGCCACCATAGCGGAAGCCATAACCCGTCCCATGGCCTGTGCAGCGGACTTAATAGCTCGGAGGGAGAGATCCGAAGCACTCCTCAGATCCGCGAGGCAGATAGCTTCAGGCCCCATCTCATCCAGCTTGCGGAGGAGATCGCCCTGGAAAATCTGCAGCGTGGCCATGGTGTGTAGCGCAGACGCAGCCTGCCCAGCAGCAGAAAAGATCCGTGCGAGCAGAGATGATGTCACGCGGCAGCAGACAGCGGACGCTGACCATCGGGAAGCGATGCAGGGGAGGCCGGTGAAGCAGGAAGAACCGGCGAGCTCGGTAGAGCTGGAGGCGGTTCCGGTAATCGCTGGGAGCTGCGCTTTTTACGGCGCTGCGGCGCAGAGGAGGATGCAGGCTCGGAGAAGAATGCCAGGCGAGTCCTCAGAGTCACCATCGGCATTAGCTCGCAGTGAGGGCAGCCGCCGTCAGCGAGCGCGAGCGCTGCATGATCCTCACCCAGGCAGGAGACACAGATGACGTGACGGTCTCCTTCGCTGAGCGGGGCTCTGCATGAGCCGCACGAGGGCATCTTTAAAAAGACGCAGCTCTTTTATGAGTGTGTGTCGCAGGGCGAACACACACAAGGATATTAAAGGATATAGGCGCCGGAGAGCGCAGCAGGAACGGCAGTGGAAGGCGGCGAAGGCCAGCGGCTTCAGAAGTGGCTCGTCCCGCTGAGATGCTTATCAGACGGCGCTTGCTTCCTTCGTGATCCAACGATGCGTGAGCTTCGCTGAAGAGATGAAAAATCAGGTAAGTCAGCCTTTTCGAGCTCCTTTCATAAGGTTGGGCCACACCCGTTTCGGCGGGAAGTGGCAAGAAGGGCGCGAAGCCCTTGATGTTGCATCAGCCTGCACTCGATAGGCTTGTGCAGTTGCCGCAGAGCAGCCAATGAGCGAGCGAGCCGTCTCGCCTATGGCTGTGTGCTGCTGCAAATGTGCTTTACAACAATTCAAAATTAAGGATAATTTTTTGCTTCAGTATTTCGTGAAAAGAGACTTTTCCCGTAGCGTCTTAGCTAAGACGCAGTACGAGAGAACTCTCGTAAGAGAACATTTCTGTCAGTAAAATGAAATGAGTCAAAAGTAGCTATGAACAGAGTCTCAATTTTTAGCATTCATATTTTTTTATTTAAGCCATGCAACCAAAATGTTGTTAACGTTGTTATGTTGTTAACGTTAACACTATATCAGTAATTACAACTTCAGGAGTGACTTCTGTTTTCCATTCACACACGGAACAATAACTTAGACTCACACCTGAATTCAAATGTTATTGTCTCACCCAAAATGCTGCAGTTTAGCCTGTAAATACTAAACTACTGATGAGGTGTTTTAACTGGCAAAAATAATTATAAAAAGAGTTATTGTAAAAAGCATGGCCAAAAAAAAATAAACATATTGCTATATTTTAAATTTGCATTAAAGTGAGGCAGAAATATATGAACAAACGAGAGATGATTTGCATTGGAAAAGACTAACAGGGATCACATATTGTGCACCCTATAAACCAGTTCTGAATTTTCTGAGTCTGAACAAAGAAATGGGTTGTGAGAGACAAAGAAACTAGATGATTCTGGCTTGCCCTAAATTGTCGTTCCTCATAGTATGCACTTCAGAACTCCATCATGACTAATAATAAATGAGGGATAGAGATTAAAATATCACACACATACACACACACACACCTCCCCCTTCATTACATCCAACTCATCACCTCGCTGATCAATAAATTAAAGACTCCATTTTTAATAGAGTGCTTATCTGAATTTCTGCATGCTGAGACTGCACTTCCTGTGTCCATTAAACCACCAATGTGCCACCTGGGGAATCATGGGAGATAGGATTAAGAAAATGAATCATGCAGGGGAAAATACTCTTAGTAGGACAATAGCCACCAGGAGCATCTCAAAACTGATTTTAGTACACAAAATAGTTCATTTAAATCTTCTTGATTTGATTCTCTATAAAGCTGAAGCATGAAATTCTTTAGTTAAAATACCCTATTGCAGCATAATATGTGATGAAAAAATATTATTAAGCCAATTGTAGGTTGATTCTTTTGAAAACTGTAAACACTGTGGCATTATTTAGACACTGCTGTTTAGCATTCCGACCAGCCTAACATACTGTAGCAACAGCTCAACCAATGGTGTTTAACAGGCCAATGACCGATAAGGGAGTTTTTCTTGAAAATCACTAACTATTTTCTAAGTTTGGTGATGATAGTGGTGCAGAAATTACATTTTCAATTCATAACATGCCCCTTGTATATTGGTGTACATATTTAATAATGTTTTATTTAACATATGGATTAATTGCCAGTGAAAAAACAGGGTCCAGGCCTTGTGTGGCATTTAACAAAATAAGGTCAATTTAAAAAGGAACTAATAAACCAGTAAGATTCGATGTGTGAGCATGACATTTAAACAAAACTGAACTGTTATTACATTAAATATAGCCCAGTTTTTTAGTGTGGCTGTGGGGGGTAAACTTTTAAACTGCGGGATTGATTGTACTCTTCTCCATCTTATATTGACAGATTTACTTTAAATCTACATCACAGAACAACTAACCCAATGGTCTGATTGAGCCTCCCGGTTACGGCACAGATAGGGTGGCAACACCTCCATCAAGGTCAGCCTTTAGAAAGCATCTAGATGCTGCCACACTTTTGTCTATTTAGATCAAACTTCTGCATTCATTGTGTCTCAGATAAGCTTAAAAGACAGAAAGGAGGAGACGGAGAATGAACAAAAAAAGAAACACTGGCACATCCTCAAGATTTTCTGCTGAACATTTTATCTGTCCATGACGAATTCTAGTGCTCACTCGCCACTTTTGATATTTTCTCTTTGCCTTATCTTGCGTCTCCCCGCCGTACGGCTTGCCACTTTGGAATAATGTGCCACATCTGTAATGACATTGCTTTTGTGTGGTAGATTACGCCTGTATTTTTATGCCCCTCGTCAAGCTGAAATATGAATACTAGCGTGTCTTGGTAGATTCGCTATATAACATTGGAATAAAGCCAGTGCCAAAGCCATCTCTGAGGAGACTGCTGAAACTGCCAGAGAGATATAAATGGGCTAGAAATACACCTTTAACATGATGTCTCTTTGCCTTTGATCTGACAGAGTTAATGTCTCTGCCATGCAAAATGAAGAAATACAAAAAGAAATCCGCATGAAAGTAAACTTAAAGTGTTTAAGTTGCAGTGTCTCAAATCTGCACTACTAGCATCACCAAACAGAATTGCAAAAATAATGACTGTTTTATACAGGTTTCCCCAAACACTCTCCCTCTCTGCTATTGGTCAGTCAAAGAGATTTCAAAATAAAATAAATTAAAATAACATTTTGGGGGAATGAACCTGTGAACTGTTTGCTTAAAGATGACTTTGCATATTAGGCTAAATAAGTAAAATATAAAAAAATATTTTACACACATCAGCAGTAAAAGTTTAAGAGTACATGAAGGAGTTTAGCTGCTTGCTTTTGCTTAATGACCATTCATTATGAATAAATATAGCTTTTTTTCTCATTCTGATGAAGAACTATCGAATTACAATTAAGTGACTTCAGTCTGCTTTTGTCTTTTCATGCTGACAGAGACTAATTACCCCTGCTTTGTTCAATTTATGAAGTACAATAATCAATGCATAATTGTGGATTATATTGCCTGCATAATAAACACATCACTTCAATTTCTGTAAATGAGCCACAGACTTGAAATGAAAAAAAATTGGCTGTGGAGATGCATGTAATATGTCATGATAGGGAAAAGTGCATAAACAAAAGAACATTTTAAATAATATGTAAATGAATTGTCTTGAAAAGTGAATATTAAAATATTTACACAGCAGAGACATAATTGAGACCCTGGAGGAACAGCCAACTTTAAAAACTGTTTTACAAAAACAATGTTTTAATGTTTAAGTGAGAAGGATAACGTCAATGCCTACAGGTAAAGCAATGAGAGCCAGCTTTGAAAGCAGCCACGTTTAACATGCCTTGCAGATCCCTGTTGAATAATGCAGTGATACTGCAGTCTCATTCTGAGAGTCTATATTTACAATGCACACAAAGAATTGTGTTGATCGAACTAAGTCAAAGACTGTTGAGTGGAGCAGAGGCAGGTTAAAGACAGAATGACATGTCCGCTCCACTTTTCAACCAATCAGGCCTGGAGCGGTCAAATTTAGCTGTCCCAAACACCTCCACAGTGATGTGATGTCAAATAAAAGCCTAAAAGCTTTCTAGCTGCATTTTTAAAAGGCAAAATCCTGCATTATTATAACTAGAAATTAGTATTTCTTTTGTAAATTTGGTAGAGTGACCACAGCTAGGTTTTGAATTAAAGATTGTACTTGTAAAATCCAGAAGTAGCTTAGTCTGTGTTTATATTTGCTTAAACTGCAAAGTTTTTTGAATAATGACTTAAATTGCAGTCTGTTCCTCACAAAAAGCCATCAAATGAGTTAAGAATGGAGGAAAAAGCTACCATAATATAAATACTTAAATAATTTAGGCAGAGTAAATGACAGATCTTCCACTGTTGTAATAAATGATGTGGAGTATGAACCATATGTATATTATTTTCCACCTTACAATCAAGTATGGAATAACCGCGCTTTAATTTGTACACCTCTAAAAAAGATGTACAGATTTGAATCATTACACAACCACTCTCCAGTTTCAGTTAAACAAATGTTGATTTACAGCGTGGCAAAAGATTTCAAAGCGAAATTCTGCCGTCACCTCAGACCTCACAGAGGAGCACGTCAGTAACTTGTTACGGGATACAGCATGTGTTTCCAAACTCAGCTAAGCTTTCAACTGATAGCTCGGTGCATGACAGCAGCGGGACACTTGTGAACGGTTTCACTTTCACTATAATCAGCCGGTCATGCACGAATCAATAACAGGAGAGTCCGTAGGCCTATTCCATACTTTTTTTTAAATGTATTCTTGCAACACACATTTCATTTTCCCTGTTAAAATCCGCTCTTCGTTTTGATCCTACAGTAAAATGACTAGAATCCCATTACTTGTCTGACATAGTTGAGAGCCCTCATCATAAATACTGCTTGTTGCTGGTTTAAATCATACAACTGTTTTCCTACTGCCTTCCAAAAGCCATCCTGTAATGAGAGAACAGAGCAAGTGTTGTGGTAGTTGCTGTGATACAGTCTGATTTCTTTTCACACATTTTTTTTTTCATATCCAAGCAATTGTTTTTTAATCTTATAAACTTCATTCCAGCATGGAATCAGAACAAAGTGATAAAAAGCCACCCCAGTAAATTCAGCAAATGCAACTCGCCCTAGTGCATGCGATTAAACATGAATGAAAGAAATAGTTCATCCAAAAACAGTTTAACATTTGGTCTGTTTCTTACTCAGAGCAATCAAATGGCTTCAGATGACTTGGAATACAGCAGCATAACAATCCTATGGACTTCTTATGATAGTGCTTTATTTGCATTATTTTTGAAGCTTGAAAGATAAAGTCCCCATTCATTGGAACTGAATTGGATTATGGGAAATTTCCACTTTTTGTTCCACAGAAGAAAGAAAGTCAGGTTTGGAACAAAATAAGCACGAGGAATTCATGAAAATAATTTTATTTTTGAGTGAACTTTCTCTTTAAATGATCGATTGCAGATTTTGCACAATAAAGAAACAGGCAACATGCATACAAGTAAAAAAAAAAAAAAACCTGAGACTAAGCAGCTGTTCACACAAGCCACATTCTTATGTTTAAAACAGCTAAAAAACATATTTACTGTCAAAAAAGTGCCATAAAAAGCTTTTGTTTGGGTGGAGCAGTCTTCTCATTAAACGTGCGTTCCTCTTACGCTAGACTCATCTGATGGATAGCAGAGATGAGGGTCCTGATCATTTCTATCTATTTATCACTCATAACTGTTTTTACTGCTGCTGATGTCATGGCTGACTCAGAGGAACCAGACACCACAGCCTGAGAGAGAGTGAGAGTGAGAGAGAGAGAGAGAGAGCAAGTGGGAGAGTGTGAAAAGATCCCTGGGCATCTTGATAAAAGAAAAAGCCCTTACTCAATCCATCTTCAGCTTTCTCCTTTTTTGTTTCTTTCATTCTATTCAATTACATCTCTAATATGCGTCCGTGCCGCACAATTAAAGTCTCATATCAAAGACGAACCCTAACGCCAGATACAGCAACAGATCTGAACAAAACAAATGGAGTTTCAGAAAACGTGAAACATCGTCAGCCAGTGTACATGCTATTGCAAAGCCTCGGGTGAAACATGTTGGATGGGCCACTCCAATTTTCCATCAATCAAATTACACTTTATTGTTCGCCCCATGCGACCTCAGGCAACACAAACCCAGAGACTGTCAGTTATGAAACATTATATTTCTGCTGTCATATTGCACCCTAGACATGGCTATTACAAAGAGACGTCATACCGCTGCTGACTTTAATATTCTTTCATTTAGACAGAGGTTAGTGCTGCTGCTTCTGTGCGACAGCATCTATTTTAGACTCATAATGGCATTATGTTACACTAATTGTATTAAAAGGCAGTAAGCCAGTTTATTATTTCCAATGTAATGTTTCTTTGGAATGAAATTTGTTACAGGAAATTGGGTATAATAGTGTTTTAATGAGTCTGCTGTAAATGACCTCAACATTAAAGCTATGCTTTATCCTTTAAATTACTTTCATTTGCACATAAGACTGATTGAATCACAAAGGTGATCTCAAGAGCCAGAGACTGAAGACTGCATTTCATTAGCTGCAGATATGATCAGTTTTCAGATAACTGTGTGCAACCAACAATTGGTATTAAAAAACAAACACAGTGGAGGTCGATTCAGTAGGCTTTTGACCACAGGAACAGAAAGCGTTTGTATAACTTCATATTCACTTATATCAGAACCAAGAAAATCACTTTGTATCAAAAAAAAAAAAAAAAAAAAACGCTTTATGGAAACTTCTGAGAATCTATTTAAGTCATCACATCATAGCACACACATAGCTCAACTGCCATAGCAGGATTCTAATAATACCAAGGACAAAGTTTTGATTTGCAAGGAACACACAATAAGGCAATTTGGGTAAAAGCACCTCCCCAATGAATAAATGGAAATTATAAACTGTGGAGTACACATTTTTTATACCACAAGAAAATGTATAATAACATACTGTGATCAGATGGGAACTCTGATCTCTGATCTCACTTACAGTGTGTGCATAATGTGTCCTCCTGAAAGCAAACAGTAGCAGTCAAAGTTTGGACGCAGCAACTCATTCTTTATAATAACTATTAATTAGTATTTGGCTGTAATGCACTTAGTAATTTAACGCGTTATAATTTTCAAAATAGTAATTAGAGTATAGTTACAAGCCGAGGTCTCTATACTTTACTGCCACGTTATTTTGCTGACAGAATGCAGTGTTTTATAATCTAGAGATTGTAAAAAGGATGTAGCACATGCACTGTCGAAGTCAAGTGCCAGTGGATTAGAGACCTGATCCCATGAGCCCCGATGCAACAGAGTGTGGCACAGGCGGGTAGACGCTCGTGTGTTGGTGCGGGATGCAGGAGAATAAAATGACTCACGGGACTCCCGCAAAATAGAAATATCTAAACATAAAATATCTTAAACAAATAAATTGTTATTTATCTATTGCACAAAAGCAACATGAACTATTACCAAATATAAACTATTAACAGGTGCATGTGTATGCAGAGTTTCTATTTAGGCTATAAAGTGTTTGCAGCATTTACTGTAGCAATGCAGTGCTGAAATTTGCAAGAATCCTCTCATTATACTGTAACACACGAATTGAAGACATTATGAAAGATTCATTATGCATATATTTATTGTATTATAACCGAAATT
Source organism: Carassius carassius (assembly GCF_963082965.1). Taxonomy (NCBI): domain Eukaryota; kingdom Metazoa; phylum Chordata; class Actinopteri; order Cypriniformes; family Cyprinidae; genus Carassius; species Carassius carassius. The sequence goes on from NC_081796.1 coordinate 18,416,250, forward strand.
TTGAGATTGCGATGAACTGAGATGTCTTTTAGAGATTATAAATGCAGCGCTCTTTGCTGGCATTCTGCCATGCCAAACCATGAACGCAGTAGCTGCTTAATTTAGTTAAAAATAAGAGTGTTCTGTGAATGCTAATGCGTTAATAACAAATATTTATCGGGAGCGTGTATGCTGGGATTTCATAAATTTCATGAAAAAAAAGTAACGTAACTAGTAATGTAACAAATTACTTTTAAAGTAATCAGAACAGTAATTTGATTACTTTTAAAAGGAGTAATCCATAATTTCATTACATTTACAGAGTAACTTGCCGAACACTGCTATTAATAGTAATAATACTACAGTTTAAAATGCAATTAGTTGACTAAAAGTCAGGTATCCCGATGCATTATTTAAATAAAGTATTATAATTTAAATTATTATTATTATTTAATATGTTGTGGTCACTAGTTTATTTAACTTGTTAACTAATCACTAATATATATAACATTTTAATATTTAATTTTCCTAATTAGAAACAAAAGGCTCTTCACTTATAATATTGTATAATATTAGGGGGGGGGGGTGTAAAGAAATAGTATCATGGGAACAATGTTTTCTCAAAATAGCCAGATTCCATTCTGATGCTTTCACAACAGAATTGCAGGAGTTCCCTTGTGTGCTGGTTACATGCTGGCTGCGTTTCCTTCACTGCTCAAGCCAACTTCTCCATAAAAAAAAATAAATACAATTGTTTCACTGTAAATATGTATATAGGCACAATATATATATATATATATATATATATATATATATATATATATATATATATATATATATATATATATATATATGTCAGTCAAACTAATTTCAATCATTAGTTTGTAGATTAAAAAGGCTTTCAAGAAAATGAGAAACAAATTCGGTTAAGTGTCCAAAATTTTAAACAGCACGTGAAAAAACAGAAAAAGCCTTCAATATTCAATTCAGTATGAAAACACTATTGAAAAATGTAATTGTAATTTCCTTGTAATTTCCTTTTTGATTAAACTTCCATAATGAAGAACAATTTTCACAATGCATCCAAAATGTCCATTCACACAGTCACAGTTACCATCCATCCAAAACCCGTGAGAGAAAAAGCGTGTATGAGGCAGTGGTTTTCCCACAGGAGTGTCAGTGCCACACTCACCAGAGCCATCCAATCTGTACCAGCGAGGTGCATTTTTCTTGTGGGCAAGGCGGGGAGACGTAATCATGCCACACCTCCTAGTATGTTCCCACGAGAAGGAGGTGGTGGGGGGGAGCTGTCAAGGGCTTGTCATAGTGTTCTTCTACAAGATCCTCCAAGATCCTTCAGTGCAGGTGTTCCCCTACATCACATCCTCTTGTACTTCTCCCCTCCTCCCTCAGCCCTGCCAGCACGCGCCTTCCTCTGCGCCCCCATCATTATGCATAGACATGTAAATTTGCTTGTTTAGCATGGCCCCTTCATTCCAGCGCCACACAGCGTATGCATATATGCAAAACAGAGGCACGCGCCCGGCTGGAAAGGCTGGAGAATCCACAAACACACAGACGACAGCCGGTGGAGGATGGCACGGAGGTTCCTGAACCGCTTCTGTGGAAGAAGAAACAGGGAGAAAACATGGCAACATCCAGCATTGATTCATCTGCACTGGTCCATTAATTGCCCTTGGCTGCCTCAAGAGTGTTTTTTTTCTTATCTTTTAAACGCAGAATTGCATATTTGAACGAGGCAGCACTGGAGTAATCTGTGGCGGAATAAAAACAAGCAGAACTTTGCTCATTTCGTCCGCTTCCCAGTACGAACCGGTTTTCTGGGAAGAAAAAAAACTAAGGCTTCATTAAAATTGCCAGTTGTCATCATGCACATGACATGTTCTGCATGCTGAATATCATTAGCGGCTTACATTTTCCCTCTCGTTATTTCCCCATCCACACCGGTGTGGCTCTGTGTGCCAGCGACGATAATTATCAATCGGAAAGGACGCCATCAGTATCCACGGATCGTTGTAATGGGCTTGACACACGCATATTTGATCACATTTTCCCCCACGTCCAAAATAAAAAGAAGAGAAGAAACACTGAGGAATCCTTTGAAGGTCCCTTGTGTGATCTTTTGTGTTAAGTTATGGAGACACAGTTTTTTCCCTCATGTAAGGGGTAGGGGAAATAAACTGCTTTGCACGCATAATAGCCTTTAATTCTTGCAGACATGGCTAGCTTTCTGATCCATAAAAATGAGCTGCGTGTGATTTGCATAGCCACATTCAAATGAGCTCCATTGTGCGGGAAAGTGTAATTAGCCCGGCTCTGCGCGACTGGGTAAAGGTCTCATTCGCCAGCCTTCCTCATTTAAAAAAGCGTTATTGTCTTCATGCAAATTAGCATTAATTCCATCAAGAGCGATGAGAGACTGATCCTGAGGAGCCGTTAGTTTATTCCGCCGTGCTGTTTGTTTGCTAATTTAAGCCAAGTCCATGCTGCTCTCCCCTTAAGCCATCCTCTTTGTCTTGCCTTGAAATTTACAAAATCTTACAAGAAATCAATACTTAATTGATTATTCACTTTTCCGCAGCTTCAAACGGCTCGTGCGCATTAGATCCCACAGCATTCCCTCCTTCTCCCGGACAAGCAGACAGGCAGCAGACTGGAAGCAGGAAGAAAGCTGGCTAGGTGGCAGAGCTCTTGGAGGTAGGAGCAGACGGCTGTAGCGAGCAACTATGCAAGGAGCTTAGTGGCTGAGTGTGTACACTGGCAGCATCACGACTGGAAAACAATACTGGTCTTCACGGGCAGGAAATGTTCCTATGTGAGCAGGATCCATTTCAACACACACTGAACTCATCAATGGAAGAGACCAGAGGATATTGCTACAAACCATTCATTAAAAATCATTAACACAAGGACTTTTTTTGGATAAGCATTATTTATTTGGAAAATTTTCTCCTGCCTGATTTCGTGGTCTTTGACCAAAGTGGACTGGGTAACCTAACATCTGGCCCCTGGAGAACTCTCATTGAGGAGGGGGCAGGAACGTGTGCCTCCTGCTTCTGACACGCAAATGAAGATGGGAGGCACGTAACATCATGAGCAAACTGGCAGGAAGGGAAGGCGCGTGTGAAGGAAGCAGATGGCAGATCTGGCGCCATGCCAGCCCTGCTGCTGCGAACACGCTGAATAACTGCACACCACAGATTCTGCCACTTGTTGCTCCTCTGGGCCCCCTGCCATCGGCGGAGAGCGGAACGCTCACGTGCGCTCCATACGCAACAATCAGAACTTCCGCAAATGGTAGTGTGGGAGGGACCAAAACAGAGTCTAATAGGAGGCTGGCATTCATGACTGTGGATATGCACTGCATGCTAATAATGTGCTGAGTAGACAGACACGCGTCTGGGTGCCTGCCTGCCCGTGTGCCATGGAAATTAAGTCTTACGGAGAGCCACCATATTTAAAAGCGTGGGATGCCATGAGAAAACAGTGCAGGAAACCCACCAAGGAGAGGATAAAACCTGTCCCAGAGTAACCAGGTTGGGTTTGGAGAAGGCAAGCTTTTGAGGAGTTGAGTCAGAGCAGAATGTTCAGTAAACGCCTGATGGTCTGGATAAAGGGAGATATTATGGGATACCCAGGGGGCTTTGTGAATCAAAAGCAATGTTTGAAGTAGAACAATTTTGAGGTACATTACAGGGAAGTACAATTTGAATTGCCAATGAGGTAATGCATATCTGCATGTTAATTAGAGCGGTGCGAGTCTGCATCCCGCAGTCTGTTACCGAGCTTGTCTGCAGCAACCGGCGCTCGTTCCGAATAAATTACTGCCTTTTGTTCCGCCGTTTTGGTTGCCATTTAAAAAAAACAAACATTGAATATGCAGTGAAAAGGCGGCAGGCGAAATTAAAATTATTGATTGATCCGGTATCTGTTTGAGAATCTAATTAGATGAGACGTGGACAAAAGCTGATATTGTAATAGATCGTCTCTGTGTTAGCAGTCAGATTGCGCTGGGACGGCAATTTATCTTCCTTAACGCAACCTAGATATTAAAAACTGTAATCAGATGAAGGAAAGATGCTGTACTTTGGGTTTTTAAATACAAATGATGAGAATTCTACTGTTAAAAAAGGTAGGTCTAAAGGGAACAAACACTTGTGATCATTTAAATTCTGCATGGTGACTGCACTTTAATTGTGTGCTATTATATAAAGTGTACCACTTACCAAAAATGTAATAAATGCTTTTTCTTCTACTATTTAGAATCTGTGTGATTATTTTGTATCCCATACGGTTCTCAGAGAGATAAATGGTTGCCATGTGAGCATAAATTGCTTATTTATGGTGGCAGAGAAAAACGAGCGGACTGAGGGGTTATTCTAATAAGCACTGATAACGAGAGAGCAGTCAGATGTGGAAGTCAGGGCTATGTCGTGATGTAAAAACATCACATAAAATGTAAATGTTGCTTACAACTGCTTCATCAGCAGCTGATGTCCTCATTCAGTGTATGAAACCAATGTATACGTTGCATGTCACCCTCCCAGTTCAATGTCACTCACCAACGAAGGAAATCTGGAAACGTCTAATGCATATGCGACCACAGTCATCTGACTTTTCATTCAACGAGCGTGGCAGCAACGTGTCCTTGAATTAGAGAAATAACTTTGTCCCACACTCCTTACTCATAAGAAAACATGCAGGGGATAGAGCCGTGTCCCCTGAATAACCTACAGGGAATAAACTTAGTCAATGTTTGCATTTGTCACGCTGCTCTAAAGGTATCCGTTTGTTTACAAACCCAGACGAGACTCCGGCATGGTGCTCATTTATAAACAGGAATAGAAATAATTTCACCTTAATTCCGGTACATGTGTTCTCATTACATTTTCAGCTCTGTGCTTTTTTAGAATGCAAGAAAACATCAAGGCCTTCATGGTGGTATCATCATGGTAATGGTCTTTCATTTTGCAAGGTCATTAGGCAAGATATTAATGCCAGCTCCTGTTTTTATATGCATAGCTAGGCAGCAGCTAGGTCACCATGTCTCTCAACAAAAGGCTTTCTGCTCAACAACCCCATCCACACACATCTTTTAAGTGCTCTTTTATTCATATGAAGCCTCTCTGTTGAGATTGAGCACAATATTTATGAGCTCTAGATGAGGTGCATATTATTATTGTTGTTATATGTTTTAAGGAAATAACATTGTCTGGGGCGCCGGCAATCATCAAATTGCCTGATTTAAGCATCAGTAAAGCCAAAGAACACCCTTTTCAGCGGGGTGAAAATGGTAGTAAAAATTTGTTTTAGCAGATTAACTAATCAGCAACGGAAGCCACGCCTTCATCAGGGTTTCTTTTGTTTTGACAGGAAAATGCAAACTCGGGGGGGGGGGGTATCACGAAATACTGAAGCAAAAAATTATCCTTAATTTTGTATTTTTGTAAAGCGCATTTGCAGCAGTACACAGCCATAGGCGAGACGGCTCGTTCGCTCATTGGCTTGTTCTGCGGCAACTGCACAGCCTATCGAGCGCAGGCTGATGCAACATCAGACCAATAAGGGCGCTTCGCGCCCTTCTTGCCACTTCCCGCCGAAACGGGTGTGGCCCAACCCATAAAAGGAGCTCGAAAAGGCTGACTCACCTGATTTATTTCATCGCCGAAGCGAACCAGAGTGAATCGTGCGCACGGCAGAGAACGCAGTACTCGTTCGCTCTTCTAGAGAGAACCGAGGTTACGTTTAGTAACCGAGTACGTTCTCTTACGAGAGCTCTCTCGTAATGCGTCTTAGCTAAGACGCTATGGGAACCCAATGTAAAACGCCGTGCGCGCAGGGATCACACACCAATAAACCTGAAGCAACGCCCAGGATTTACAGTGCACAGTCACCTGAGGGACTCACAGAGAGCCCAGGACAGAAAAGGGAAAAAGCCCTCCGTCCTATATCTAGCAGCATCCGTAGATGCGGCAATATGACATCACACAGCCGAAGCAAGGCCTGACCAATGTGGCAATGCGGGTCTTACGCAATACTGCCCATATAACAGTCGGCAGCGCATAGCGCTCGTGAACTCAGAATTCCCCTCTGGGCCCTGATTCGACTATACCGACAACAGCCTTGCTTGCAAGGCGGGGACCTCCAGGTTATAGAACCTAATAAATGTAGACGGCGGGGCCCAACCTACCGCCATACATATATCCTGCAAGGAGATCCCAGTAGACCACGCCCACGACGAGGCGACGCCTCTTGTGGAGTGTGCTATGACGCCCAACGGGCACTGAAGGCCCCTGGAAGCGTAAGCTAACGCTATGGCGTCAACTATCCATCTGGATAGAGTCTGTCTCGAAACAGCCATTCCCTTGGAACGTCCACCGAACGAGACAAACAGCTGCTCCATCTGCCGAAAGGCAGCAGAGCGAGACACATAAGCTCTTAAAACCCTGACAGGGCAAAGAAGACTCGAGTCTCCATCCTCCCCTGACACCGGCAGGGCAGACAGGGCAATAACCTGAGCCCGAAACGGTGTGTTGAGGGATTTCGGCACATAACCGTGCCTAGGTTTGAGTATGACCCTTGAGTCATTGGGCCCAAACTCCAAGCACGACTGGCTCACCGAGAGCCCGTGCAAATCACCCACACGCTTCACAGAAGCGAGAGCCAACAAGAATACTGTCTTGAACGACAGATGCTGAAGGCTAACCGATTGGATAGGCTCAAAAGGGGGACCCTTCGTGGCCTCCAAAACCGCCGCGAGGTCCCACATAGGGACTGACGGAGGTCTGGGAGGATTCAGCCTCCTAGCTCCTCTGAGGAACCGGATGACTAAATCGTTCCTTCCTATTGACTGACCGGACGCCGTTTCAGAAAACGCCGCGATGGCCGCCACATAAACTTTGAGCGTGGATGGGGCTCTGCCCTTATCCAACAGCTCCTGTAGGAAGGAGAGGACCTCCGTCACCTCACAACTAAGGGGTGAATAACCTCGAGCTGTGCACCAGCTGGAGAACACCGACCACTTCGAGGCATACAGACGTCGTGTCGACGGAGCTCTAGCCTGAGTGATGGTATTTAGCACTCCCACTGCGAGATCAGCGGGTAACCGTAGAGCAGCCAACACACATGGAGGGACCACAACTCCGGTTGAGGGTGCCAAATCGAGCCCCTGGCCTGCGAGAGGAGGTCCCTCCTCAACGGTACCGGCCACGGGGCGACATCTGATAACGGCATCAAATCTGGGAACCATGGTTGGTTCTTCCAAAGAGGTGCTACAAGCAGTATTGAACATCTCGTTTCTCTCACCCAAAGCCAGGAGGCGTTCCATCAGCCTGCACAGGTTTCGGGACCCGAGACCGCCCTGGCGATTTATGTAGGACACCACGGACATGTTGTCCACACAGACTACGACGTGGTGATCCTTGATATGGGGACAAAAGCGCGTCAGCGCGTTCTCCACTGCCAGTGTTTCCAGGCAGTTGATATGATGGAGCTTTTCCCGTTCTGACCATAGGCCAAAGGACGGTCTGCCTTCGAGCAGCGCTCCCCATCCCGAAGTGGAGGCGTCCGTCGACACCATTTTCACACTCGGGGAAGTCCCCAGGCTTACACCTGATCGGTACCAGCCGTTCGCTGTCCAAGGTGCTAGAGCCGCAACACAGCTCTGATCGACTTTGAAATGCAGCCGGCCAGACGCCCACTCTCTGCGCGGCACCCGAGCCTTCAGCCAGAACTGCAGGGGGCGCATGCGGAGCAGGCCCAGCCGCAGAACCGGAGACGCTGAGGCCATGAGACCCAGCATCTTTTGACAGTGTTTGAGCGACACGGTCGCGCCGCAGTGGAAAGAACTCGCTGTGCGCTGAATGCCCATCGCGCGCTGTGGTGACAGCCGCGCCGTCATGGAACACGAGTTCAGAACTATACCCAGAAACAGGATCGTCTGACTGGGTTTCAGCGAACTCTTCGCCCAATTGACACTGAGGCCGAGCTTCTCGCTCGTGATTGGGCCAGAACCAGCCAGTTGTCCAAATAATTCAGCACTCGTATGCCTCTGAGTCTGAGAAGAGCGAGCGCTGCATCCATGCACCTCGTAAACGTACGAGGAGCCACGGAGGACTGTAAACTGGTATGCCTGGTCCTCGAAGGCGAATCTCAAATATCGCCTGTGGTTTGACGCTATCTGTATTTGAAAATACGCGTCCCTCAGATCTATTGACATGAACCAGTCCCCTCTGCGAATCTGCGCGAGGAGTTTCCTGGTCGTAAGCATTTTGAAGCTGCGTTTCATCAATGCCTTGTTCAGCTGTCTTAGATCCAGTATGGGCCCCGTCTCTCTTGGGCACCAGAAAGTATCTGCTGTACAGCCCCCCCCTCGCTTTGAGCTTGAGACACAGGCTCTACAGCCCCTTTGCTCAACAGTTTTGATATTTCGGCCCGAAGTATGTGTGCTACTTCTGTTTTGACCGTAGTTTCGACGCGCGCTGAAAAGCGCGGAGGGCGTCAAAAAAAAAAAACTGTAGCGAGTAGCCTCTCTTTATAATGCCTAGCACCCAATCCGAAACCCCTGGAAGCGCTGACCATGCATCTGCATGAATGGCTAAGGGCTGGAATGCGAAGCGCGCTCTGTTGACCGGGCAACGGCGGCGCTCAGGTGTGCTGCGCATTTGAGGCGGGGAGCGCGCTGATCACAGCGGGCAGATCACTCCTCCTCGACCCCGTCCCGGCGCTTAACCGACTGGGGGAAGGCTGAGCAGGTCCCGTGGGACTCGATATGTCTGCGAGTAACAGTGGGCTGCATATGTGCACATTTACCACTTTCAACTCGCTGTCTGCCTGTGCAGAGCGTACGTGCACGGGCCTCGTTTTTACAGAAGCCACGCGCCGTATGTGACATAGTGTATGCGGGCACTGGGGAGTGGGCACGTTTACTATGCGGTGCGCTCGACCGATCTGTGTCGATCTTATGTGCGCGAGCCCTGTGTGCAGGGATGTGCTTACATGTGGAGATGGGCACTGAGGAGTGGGCATTGTCACTGCATTTATAGCACCATCGGCCGTGGCCGGACGAGCGTGCACGGGTTTTGTTTTTTACAGAAACCACATGACGCGTGTGACATAGTAATTGTGGGCACTGAGGGGTGGGCACGCTTACTATGCAGTGTGCGCGATCGACTTGAGTCGCTTTTATGGGCGCAGGCCCTGTGTGCAGGGCTGTGCTTACATGTGGAGATGGGCACTGAGGAGTGGGCATCGTCACTACATTTAAAGCACCATCGGCCGTGGCCGGACGAACGTGCACGGGTTTCATTTTTACAGAAACCACATGACGCGTGTGACATAGTGATTGTGGGCACTGAGGAGTGGGCACGTCTACTATGTAGTGCGCGTGATCGACTTGAGTCGCTTTTATGGGCGCGAGCCCTGTGTGAAGGGCTGTGCTTATATGTGGAGATGGGCACTGAGCAGTGGGCATCGTCACTACATTTATAGCACCATCGGCCGTGGCCGGGAAACCAGAAATTACACCTTTTTCGGGAAATATCTGGGTAGCCGTGATAACGGTTTTCGTGTGCAGGCAAGCGGGCAACCGTACAGGCTTGCGCATTGCAAAAAAACGCTGAAACAGTCACAATCTCTGGAACTGAAACAGCGGCGCGCTTAGGTGAGAGCCCGGCCACAGCGGAACTCGTACACCGGCGCTTCGATGAAGCAGCCATCGTGTGTAGTGCCGACGCAGCGTCATGCAGCATGCATAGATGGCTTTCCTAGGATGGCTTCAGGGCTCCCGGCCTCACCGTAATCCTCTGCCGCGGTCCCCGCGGCGCGGGACGACGGCCGGTAGAGCGAGAACGGGGGTCTCGAGCTGCATTGCTGAAGCTGTTGTGATAACAGCTTTTGTGTGCAGGCAAGCGGGCAACTGTGCAGGCTTGCGCATTGCAGAAAACGCTGAGACAGTCACAATTCCTGGAACAGAAACAGCGGCGCGCTTGGGTGAGAGCTCGGCCACAGCGGAACTCGTACACCTGCGCTTCGATGAAGCAGCCATCGTTAGTAGTGCCGACGCAGCGTCACACAGCAGGCTTTAGATGGCAACACCGCTTTTGCCGCCGTCCAGCAGAGGGCGGACAAAGGTGTGTCGCTATCGCCTGTTCCACCGGCGGAAGTGAGTGGTAGTTCCTGTTTTTAGCATCATCAGTGTGGAGAATGCTAGTGAGACAGACGAACGAGTTCGTGCTGAATATGGAGCGTTCCAAGCCTTCGCCACCTCTTCGTGAAGCTCAGGAAGAAATGAGGCAGGCTTTGAGAAGTACGCTCATCCGAAAGGGAAATACCATCCAGCCGGGAACGAGAGGGGGGGAGCTGGTGCAAACCACTCGCGGCCGAGACTCATCGCGGCCAACATGAGCATTCGCCCCGGCTCCTTCTCGATGTCAGCTCGTCTGCTGGGCTTCTGAGCAGAAGGCGCGTGTCCTCTTCCCCCGACGCGGCCCTGAGATCGACTTCCTCGGACGACGCGCCAGCAACAGCGGGCGCTGCCCACCGGGAAGCGATGCAGGGGGGGCCGGTGAAGCAGGGCGAACCGGCGAGCTCGGTTGAGCTGAAGACAGTTCCTGCTGGAATCCTGCTGGAATCCTGCTGGAAGCGATGCTTTTACGGCCTCATCGCAGCGGAGAATGCAGGCTCAGAGAAAAAGGCAACCATGGCAACAGCTCGCAGTGGGGGCATCCGCCGTCAGCGAGCGCGAGCGCTGCATGATCTTCACCCAGGCAGGAGACACAGATGACGTACCGGTTTCCCTCACTGAGTGGGGCTCTGACGAGCCGCAGGAAGGCATCTTAAAAAAGACGCGAGCTCTTTTACGAGTGTGTGTCGCAGGGCGAACACACACACACGCACACACACATAAAGAACAGCTTGGATATAACAGGATTGAAAGGATATAGGTGCCGGATAGCGCAGCAGGAACGGCAGTGGAAGGCGGCGATGCCAGCAGCTTCAGAATGGCTCGTCCTGCTGATGTGCTTTCTCAGACGGCGCTTGCTTCCTCCGTGATCCAGCGATGCATGAGCTTCGCTGAAGAGATGAAAAATCAGGTGAGTCAGCCTTTTCGAGCTCCTTTTATAGGTTGGGCCACACCCGTTTCGGCAGGAAGTGGCAAGAAGGGAAATTATTGGTCTGATGTTGCATCAGGCCGCGCTCGATAGGCTGTGCAGTTGCCGCAGAACAAGCCAATGAGCGAACGAGCCGTCTCGCCTATGGCTGTGTACTGCTGCAAATGCGCTTTACAAAAATACAAAATTAAGGATAAATTTTTTGCTTCAGTATTTCGTGAAAAGAGACTTTTCCCGTAGCGTCTTAGCTAAGACGCAGTACGAGAGAGCTCTCGTAAGAGAACTGAATGATTCCTTTATATAAAGATGTTGAAAAAAAAAATATTTGAAAGCATATACACAAATATATAAAACACGGGAAAAGCCACCTATCAAAAAAAAGTGGCAAAATTTTTTTGATTGTCACCTTAAACGTCTTTAAATTTGTTCATTTTTTCAAAACATTGTGCATACTGGTTTTGGATACTGTCAGTGCAATGCTATTGTACATTTCAGTGTCTATTAGTGATGCGCGTGTTGATCCGAAATGAGCGGGTGCCTGCGGTCACCCGCGGTTACGAGTCATCTAAAAATATTTTTAATGATATCCGGGTCGTGGTCGGTCGGGTCGTTTGAAATACCTTTGTAATTTATATAGTACTAGACACAATTTTGAAATACATAGCCCTACACTTTATTGGCTGAATAACTGGCGCAAATAGAGTGACTACCTGTCCCGCTTTGTTGTACTGTACAGCAATTTTACCCTTTGTCCCGCCTCATTCAAATTGAGCATCTGTCCCACTTTTTCATTCGACCCTGCATAATAAATACATGGATTTGTCCATAGGCGTACTGTTAACTTATGTCCAATAGTTCAGAGGAGAGCAATAAAAGCGTTAGTCGATAGGCTGAGTCGTACGTCAATCAAACTGTTGACTGGTGCACGAACGCCTCCTCGACATTCAACAATCTCAAATTGGAGATTGCGCGCGTTGTTCGGTCAGGTCATTTTATGCAAAAGCAGTTTTTCTGTGGGACATGGTGGAGAATACGACGTGAAGCGACATGGTGCATGTGAGTAGGCCCACCACAGAAAAAAGCGCATCATCAAGAAACATGCAAATCAGTGCAATCGTTTTAGAATAAACCAAATGACCCACAGGCTGACAAAGTTTGGGGAGCAGAAGTGACGAGCATTTATCATGCCGCACATCACACACATTCATATCACTCTATTGCAGTTACAAGTTAGCCCCAGTCATTTTTCCAGATTCTGAAATAGCTAAGAAAAAAGCTGGTCAGGTAGTGTCTTAATCTTTTAGTCGGTGCAATATATTACAGAAAGCTTGAAATGTCTACTTTTAAACGTACATATTCAAACCAAAATAAATAGGCTACTCTCTGATTATGTAATCCATATGAAATGAGCATTTCTCTCCGGCGTTCATGGCGAGTCCGCATCGTCAACTTCATCTTAGCAGCGACATAGAAAACACCAGTTTATTACTAAGCAATTAAATGAGTCCTTGCTAATTTAAACACATTCATAATCATTAGTTTAACTGGTTCTTTGTGGCAAGCCTTATGTGTGCGTTCATAACGCTTATTATGCTGTAGGCTATAGTCTATTTAAGTAATTAAATTGATATAAAGGGGCGACGCATTTACTACTTTTAAAAAATGCGGGTCAGGAAGCGGGTCGGGTACAATATTTTCTTTTTCTTTTTTTGCGGTCCGAGTTGCGGGCGGGTTAGTTGAAAACATCGGTCGGGTGCGGGTTATTAATACATTGACCCGCGCATCACTGGTGTCTATCCAAACATACAATATTGTTATATGTTTTAGAGTCACATACGAATACCTATGAATAATGAATATAAATAAAAATAACTATCAAAATGCTAAATAAATAAAAAATTAATAAATAAATAAAAAAAAAAAAAAAAAAAAAAAAATATATATATATATATATATATATATAGCTTTTTCTTAAAATTTGTCAAAATACAGACTAAAATCATCAAACAAATACACACTAGACAACAAAATCATCCTTCAAAGTCACAAATATACCGCAGAGCAAAATAAACATCTCACAGTACCTCCTATGGACCTCTGTCCACTCTAGGCACATGAGACCTTCTATAAACTGATAAATCAGCCTCCTCTGAGAACAACTCCTCGATCACTGATGAGACCTTCAAGGCACAAACCTAGCGAGAATTCTCAATACGTGACATTAAGGAGCTATTATGTGCACCGGAGAGTATGATCAGTGTTCTCCAGTGTTATTTTTTTAATCCCACTCTTTGGAGGAAAGAAACTAGAAATGTATTTGTGAAGGTTTGAAAGGCCAGAGGAGGAACGGTACACTTTCTCATAATAACAGAGAGAAAACTATTCCTACCTTGAGCATTCTGAACAGCCATTATGAAGGTAACTGATTGATTTGCTGAAATCTAAAGGACGAATAATCGTGAGAGTACTATTCAGAAATGGCATAAAACGAAAGAGCAACATTCATTAAAGCTAATCTCAAGATGTTCGCACGGTGCACTATGGGAAATGAGAAGTGTTTTCTGAGTACCACGGATCCTTGGCATGAATCTTGCTGTCTAACTTTTGGAGGTCTGTTAAATGACTCATCAAGCAAACCCACTAAAGATATACATCTTCCCTTTTAAACCATTCTGAGGCTGGATGGAGAAGGGTTGGGGCAAGATCTACTTTGTTTGGCCTCAAGCTCTAATTGCACTAACAAAGAAGGACCAAAACTTTCATGGTACAACCAAGACTTCATAATTCAAAGAGGTTATTGATGTGCTGCTCTTTTTTTCTTTTGCCTTATGCATTAATTTATTCCAAAATACACTAAAGATGCAATTCATACATACAATGACACCTTTTCCATGATAAGCATGTTTTTCATTTCTGAATAGAATATATATATATAATTTAGCTGGATTTTTATTTTAGTTGTTTTTTAGTTTTATGTTTTTTAGTTTTATTTTATGTTATGTTATGTTATGTTATGCTATTTAGTGTTATTCATATTTTTGTAGTTAAGTGGATTTCAGATTTAGTTGGTCTTCAAATATTAGACTGTTTGACCTTTTTATAAAAAGGTTAGCTTCGAGTGTAAAATATCGTGCGCTTTGACTCTCCAAAAATTATATAACATTTATTAATTAATAATTCAATATATTTGTAATAAATAAATAATTTGAAAAAAACAGAAAGACATTTTAAAAGAAAGATGTAAGTCATATATTCAATTCAATTCAAAAAAAATATATGATGTCTACTTCTTAATTTTTATATCACATGAAATGTTTAAAGTCATACAATTTAAACCTTTCTTGAAAATGGTATTAAACGTTTAATTTATAAAATGTAAAATTGAATGAAACCAAAATTAATAAGAGACATTTCTACATGCCTAATGTACATTTGAATCTAAATTTCAAATGGATTTTTTCTTTTTATTATCATCAACCCATATTCCATGGTATTACCATGAAATTATATATTTTTTTAAAAACAAAATTGTTTCATTACCACAGTATTTATCCAAGCACCAAAATATGATTAAATACAATCCCTATACAAAATTTTTGAAATACCCAAAATGCAAAAGACTCATTAGTCCATTAAAAGTATTAAGACCTTTCCATCTCCAAGAATTCACTCAAACAGTCAAACTGTACTTCACATCACGAGCCAGTGAAGTGAACATGGATTATGACAACATGGCTGCAACAGTTGGGCACGGTTAGCCCCAGAGCACCAGTGTTATGACACAGCTGTCTCGCCCCGTTCCCAACCGACTCTACCATTCTGCCCAATCTGGCTCTTGTGCCCTGAGGACATCCTCATGAATTTAAACCAGCTTCCTGGCATTGCACAAGACAGCAGCTCTCAGCCTGAAATTATAATGCAAATGAAGCCTGTGAAATGTTATCATGAACATGATCATGGTAGAGTAACATAAATAGAGCCAATAGAGCTCTTTAATTAAAGATTCAGAAAAAGAGAAACTGTGCAAGCACGCTTCTTTGCACACAGGTCACACTCATGGAGATTATTGTAAATATGGCCATTGTGAAATAGTGCGCTTCAGGGTAGAGAAAACAAATATTTGGTCCCTCCAGTCATGGAGACTATGCGTGATGATCTCCATTTTAATGTACTGCGAGTGTGTGTATGTGTAAGAGTTTGTGTCTATGTGTGTGTGTGTGTGTGTGTGTATGTGTGTGTGTTTGTATTCAAAGGGATGAATCTCCATTCCATAAGCTCTGATACCTGGTGAGGTTTTTAATGTTCTCAGACGTAGAGAGCGATGCTGATACAACGCATATTACTGCAGCAACAAGAATAAACACCTCGCGCTGCTGTCAGCCTGAAAAACAGCTCCAATTACATCTGCTGAGAGCAATTGGGACATTTTTAGATTTACGTTTTTCAGACACAAAGGAAGAGCAGTTGTTTACATGCAGCTGCAATGCCCCCATCTGTTTTTGTCCATTATGACAGCACTAATAATGGATGAACGTAACTTTTAAAATTCTTGTGATCTTCATTTACACACAGTGCGCCTTAACCTTTGGATGTTATGCATGTTTGTGCTTACTGTCATCTTAACTATTGAAGAATTATTGATTTCATAGGTTTGACTTGAAAAAGTAATGATTGCTTCCTTGGAGAATTGATTAAAGCCCATTGGGTATTGATGGGAACGGTATAAAGAGCCATACAGAGCTTCACAGCATCACAATAAGGCTGATTGGAGCTCCGGTGTCACCCCTGCATGTGGATTTGTACCCACCTTAAGTCAAATAGCCCACCCCTTCAATCAATAAGAAGGCATCCAGTATATTAGCCCTGTCTGGGAGTTGAATTTCAAAAGACAGGAATTTGCTGCTGACATCTCAGCTGGATGTAAAAGCATACTTTGATACAGCTTACCTGTGAGGGTTTTAGGCTACTTAAAAGAGCGAGGAGTGATGTATAATGCCTTTGCGAATAGTGTAAAAGTACAACCGTGGAGTGTGAGCAGAACGTGTTTAAAAGCAATTCTGACTGTTTGAAATGTCAAAGTTCAAAACAACTTAGTTGCACTTTAAATAAACTAATGCTTTGCTAATTTAAAAACCTAATAAATTAAATTAATAGCACTTAGTAGAAAACAGTGACACTTCAGGAGTGTCGAAGTCATCATCAGATTGGTTAAATTATACAGGATTTCCGGGAGACGTGTGTGTCGCGTTCTTTAACGATCTGCCTGGAAACTAAAATTTTGTGGTGCCAAACCTCCTCACGAAAGAAAAAAGCCACCGAGTTTACACCTGTGATAACAAGCACTTGTCAGGATCAACTAAACTCTGGATATTCAAAAGTATGTGAAATATTGAAAGTTTGCGGCATAAAATCGTTAAAATATGTCCAAGAGTTTTACACACCGGTCTGTTATTGTGGTGACATTTCCACACCCCGAAACGTGATACTGAACGAAACAAACTCTGATTGGTTGTTTGACATGTCTGGTCAAACGGCCTCATGAGTGGGCCTTGGCCGATGAAAGCTGCAACAGATTCCAGACCTTCAGTCATCAGTCTGACAAACATAAAAGTACATCTAAACAAAATGAGAAAACCAAATGATAGAACAACAAACAAGTATTTGTTCTGCAGACAAAACATAAGTCAAAATTAACTCAACAGTTCATAGCAATGAAACAAACTGTATGCATTTGTAGCGTGGGAAAACAAATGAAAATGAGCAAAAAAGAAACATAAACGTACAGCTTTGCTTTGAAGCAGTAGCAAACAAACCTTTTCATCCATGTCTATTGATGTCAGTATAAAGTCTGAAACCACTGGGACAAATAACAGCAAACAAAATGTATATAAAGACAAACTGAGAACACTTTTATTCCTAATTCACATCTAAGATGTCATACTACTGTAAGTTGTACTATTCCACAAAATATTTTATTGAAATTTTATTTTGAGTTTCAGAAGATTGGACCCTCTTCATAATTCCTGAGTTCTCGGAAGCACAGGTCGTCAAAGTTGGGTAAACCTCTAAATTGGTGGATGGAAACGGCAACATTTATTTATTTATTTATTTCAGCATTCTTATTGCCACTTTAGCGAAATAAAAACCCACAATAGTGTTTCTATGACTTAACAAAAAGAGTGACGTCAAATTTGCCATCACTCTTTCAGCCTTTGAATTTGACACACACTCATTAACTAGCAATATTAAATAGTTTTATATAATGTCAAGGCAAGAAAATACAAACTATGGTGTTTTAAATGTACATTAAAACTTTAAAAAATGAGATAAAAAAAACTTTGCTAGATTTACAATGCTAATAACTGTGGAAAAGTGTCATTACAGTCTGTGAAAAGGGTCCATCAAAATCATATAGGTTTGGAACAATATTACGTCTTTTAAATTCTGGGCAAACTACCTCTTTAATGCTTATGGTACAGAATGGTTTTAAAAATTATCGTTTGTCTTGTTTTCCCACTTATGTGCATGATCACTTAAGACTTACATAATCTCATCTGATAGAACTCTGAGAGGCTATCCACAAAGGCCATTTCTCATAATCTGACAAAAATGTTCAATTATTTTTTGACTCGAGGCCAGAAAACAGAGCTGCTGTGTTCAAGCATTGACTTTCATCTTAAGTGAATTTAGGCAGTGCAATGCAATTTCACAATCCAAATACTCCAGCTGTTTAAAGTTAAAGTTCCAAGGTAACCATGGCGCCCCTCACCAGGACCAGACGATAACATGTGGAATAAGTTTAGATGCGTTCCTCCAAACATTCCCACTTGTCTCTACTTTTAAGAATCTTCAACAACGAGTCTATACTCACATCAGGTAAACACGGCATGGGTCACAGATAAAACAATATATACAAGCAAAAAATGTCTGGAGTTTACAAAAGGAAAAGAGACTGTAAGTAACCCGTCTATTACACTAATTAGGACTTGTTAGGGCTTACTTGTAAAGCCAACGCTAATTACTACCCAACTTGATTATATTTACAAATGCAATTGAGTCTTGCCCAGAATACTTTTATCCGTGGATGTCAATCAGAGACACAGCATGACAAAAAAAGTATCCATTGCCTAATTACACATATTTAGTTTATTTGTGAATCAGTCTTTCTTCCTTTGCAGCATGAGGCTTAAATTTTTGCGGTCTTTCATTATGACATGAAATACAATGTCCATGGAGCAAAGTAGACAGTCTGAAATAACAAAAATAAGTGGTTTAGAAAATCAGGTAAAGGTGGGCCAAGAGAAATGTTGAAAAAATTTGAAATAAAAGACTGAAAATGATGGAAAGCTGGCCAAGGAAAACTATTTTACAATACTGCAGTTTCTCATGAGAATTTTTGTGCAGTACATACTCATAAATTTACAATACAATGCTTTGGCTATGAGTCTAGAGATGGAGCGTTGGACTTTACAGACTCTGAGGACTGATGTGAATCCAGCACAGGGTAAATGGAGACAGACACCCGTAACTATCCCCCCTGTCTGTGAATATGTAAGCCAGCTATATTCATAAATATTAGCTATATATCATTTATAAGACCAAGCCAAACCACTCAGACAATACTGTACCATATGGGATATGAATTTAAAATTGTAAGGATGGAAAAAAGGAGAAAAGCACAACTGTATAACATTACTTATGGTACCAAAATACACAATACAGAAAATAACTGTAAGAAAAATAAATGAAATTAAACCAAATAATGCAATGGGGGGGGGGGGGGGGGGGGGTAGTAATAATTTTAATAGACGTCTGGTTTGTGTAGCTCATCATGCACCAAGAGGCTGAAAGATGCACATAAAGAAAGAACATTATTACAAAGTGCAGTTCATTCCAATAAAAGCCTTGGTGTTGAACAGACCTACAAAATAAAACAGGGTTGAGATGTGAGCAGTGGGACTGGACTGTAAGTGTGTGTGTGAGTTATGGAGTGGATGCACCAGTTCTAGGAGCACGTCCCATGTGCAGGAAGGAATGATGAATGTGCTCAGGTGATCAGGCTCCTCATTAAATGAAATGTAAATGAGGGGGACACTGTATAAAAAAAGGGGTTTCGGGCAGCATGGCAGGAATCTAATAGAAATGCTGGACATAAAGCAATGGCAATGACAGTGCTTCAGGGCACAGTGGTGTGCCTGGGGTGAGATTCAAAATGAAGCACCCAGAAAATGAGAGTCGAGCAAAGAGGGAAAATGGATGGCGGCTGCAGCCACAGGAGCTGGAAAGACTAGCACGACGGATCTTCCTGGAAAAACAAAATAGCTTAAAGCAGATTCTAACACGAGAGAAAATAAAAAAATGGTACAAAGAGGAAGAAGAAGAGAAAATGGAGGGGGAGGGAAACATCCCACTCTCCAGACTGTCTATTATGCTGCTCAGAAGGAGCCTGGCTTTTGTTAAGGCTATTAAAATAAAGAGAAACATTGAGAATTTATCATATTGGTTGAGGGTTGTTTAGATTTCCTAACCCTGGAATGCAGTGACGTTTGCCAGGTCTGACTGTACAAGCAAATTTTCACTTTTGACAATTTTGTAGTTACATTGTCCTCACTATTGCCTCGTTTTCACCAACAAGGCGGTGGTACCCGATTCAGTGACTATTCTGAAATGTTTCAACCTCTTTCACTGTGGTTTTGGGCCAGAAAATGTGATTTTGCCCCTAAAACTCACCCAATGTGACAGTATGACATTGACTTCTTTGAATTTCATATATCATGTGGAATGTTCATATAACATCTTTCTCGCCTGCACTTAACCAACTAACACTAGCACTTTTCCTTTTCTTGTCTTTTAATTAAAAAAAAAAAAAAAAAAAAAAAAAAACCTACCTATGTGTTCTATACTAGACTAACTGAGACTTGTCATGGCACTTGTATACTGTTGTTGTTCTCTTGTTGACCTGACTGCTTCTATTGTTCTCATTTGTAAGTCGCTTTGGATAAAAGCGTCTGCTAAATGATTAAATGTAAATGTAAATGTAAATAACAGAGCAAAAAAAAAAAAAAAAACATGGCCAGCAAAAGTAACAAAAGCTTGTAGAATACGTTTAATGGGCATAATTAAGCATGAAAATGACTGAAGGAAATATCTATTTAAGTCAACTAACATCATACTGTACATATTCTTTTGGTTTCTATAACGAGTATTTTTTTAAATTACAAATGCAATGAAGATACAGGTATCGGTACTTCGTATCAGCCTCTTTCAGGGCAAAGTCGTATCAGTGCATATACAAAAGAACCAGAAAAAGTCTTGGAAAAAGCCTGTTGCGTTCAAAAGTGCAGGTCTTTCTAAAACGCATAGGACACTGAGCCATACCTGAAAAGATGAAAAATGTTTCACCCCACAAACATCTTTGTAAGAGGCCACAACACTGCCACAGCAATCAGAACCTCCAGGTGATCTGGAATTAAGTTTTTTGTAACCAACCACCATGGTAACAGACGTCACACTGATTGAGTCCACACACATACGCACACACTCCAATAGATATTGCTGGATTAATGTCTGACAGAGTGCTCACAGATCTCCTTTCCATCCTGGAAATGGGGCAAAGCCAATTCCAGCTTGTGACAATCCTAACTGTGAAAAATGGGCTTATTATTTCCTTACTTTTGATTTTCTCTGATAGTTCAGATGTATTTGTTCATCACAATTACATTTCATACATAGAAATGCATTTCTGGAGCCACCAATATACAACCCGAATTCTGGAAAAGTTGGGACGTTTTTTAAATTTTAATAAAATGAAAACTAAAGGAATTTCAAATCACATGAGCCAATATTTTATTCACAATAGAACATAGATAACGTAGCAAATGTTTAAACTGAGAAATTGTACACTTTTATCCACATAATTAGCTCATTTAAAATTTAATGCCTGCTACAGGTCTCAAAAAAGTTGGCACGGGGGCAACAAATGGCTAAAAAAGCAAGCAGTTTTGAAAAGATCCAGCTGGGAGAACATCTAGTGATTAATTAAGTTAATTGATATCAGGTCTGTAACATGATTAGCTATAAAAGCTTTGTCTTAGAGAAGCAGAGTCTCTCAGAAGTAAAGATGGGCAGAGGCTCTCCAATCTGTGAAAGACTGCGTAAAAAAATTGTGGAAAACTTTAAAAACAATGTTCCTCAACGTCAAATTGCAAAGGCTTTGCAAATCTCATCATCTACAGTGCATAACATCATCAAAAGATTCAGAGAAACTGGAGAAATCTCTGTGCGTAAGGGGCAAGGCCGGAGACCTTTATTGGATGACCGTGGTCTTCGAGCTCTCAGACGACACTGCATCACTCATCGGCATGATTGTGTCAATGACATTACTAAATGGGCCCAGGAATACTTTCAGAAACCACTATCGGTAAACACAATCCGCCGTGCCATCAGCAGATGCCAACTAAAGCTCTATCATGCAAAAAGGAAGCCATATGTGAACATGGTCCAGAAGCGCCGTCGTGTCCTGTGGGCCAAGGCTCATTTAAAATGGACTATTTCAAAGTGGAATAGTGTTTTATGGTCAGACGAGTCCAAATTTGACATTCTTGTTGGAAATCACGGACGCCGTGTCCTCCGGGCTAAAGAGGAGGGAGACCTTCCAGCATGTTATCAGCGTTCAGTTCAAAAGCCAGCATCTCTGATGGTATGGGGGTGCATAAGTGCATACGGTATGGGCAGCTTGCATGTTTTGGAAGGCTCTGTGAATGCTGAAAGGTATATAAAGGTTTTAGAGCAACATATGCTTCCCTACAAACAACGTCTATTTCAGGGAAGGCCTTGTTTATTTCAGCAGGACAATGCAAAACCACATACTGCAGCTATAACAACAGCATGGCTTCGTCGTAGAAGAGTCCGGGTGCTAACCTGGCCTGCCTGCAGTCCAGATCTTTCACCTATAGAGAACATTTGGCGCATCATTAAACGAAAAATACGTCAAAGACGACCACGAACTCTTCAGCAGCTGGAAATCTATATAAGGCAAGAATGGGACCAAATTCCAACAGCAAAACTCCAGCAACTCATAGCCTCAATGCCCAGACGTCTTCAAACTGTTTTGAAAAGAAAAGGAGATGCTACACCATGGTAAACATGCCCCGTCCCAACTATTTTGAGACCTGTAGCAGAAATCAAAATTGAAATGAGCTCATTTTGTGCATAAAATTGTAAACTTTCTCAGTTTAAACATTTGCTATGTTATCTATGTTCTATTGTGAATAAAATATTGGCTCATGTGATTTGAAAGTCTTTTAGTTTTCATTTTATTAAAATTTAAAAAACGTCCCAACTTTTCCGGAATTCGGGTTGTACACACACGCAATTCCAGAGACACAATTCAGGAACTGCAGAGTGAAAAATTTAAATATTTTATGGTTTTATTCAGCAATTGTTAGCAGATGCAGTGACTAAAATGCAGATATTAAATATAGACTGGCCACTCACATCTAGTTTGACTGGTCAGGCAATGCAACAAACGAGTCAACCAACATAAATGATAATGCCATGCACAATGGTCTATAAAATCTGTCTAAAAAAACATTGCCCTGTCAGGCCTGTCAGGTAAGTTTAGGAGTATTTTATCTTCACATACTGTACTGTACATTACAATTCAAAAATTTGGAGCAAGAAAGACTAATGACATTTATAATTTTACAAATTATATCTATATTTATCTTCAAATAAACGCTGTTCTTTTGAACTCTCTATCAAAGAATCCGGAAAAAAAGATTTTCACAAAAATAAGCTGTACAAACATAGATAATAAGAAATGACTCTTGAGCGCTAAATCAGCATATTAGAATTATTTCTGAAGGATCATGTGACACTGAATACTTTTGTAATGATGCTGAACATTCAGATGGCATCACAGGAATAAATTACATTTTTAAATATTAACAAAAAAAGTCTTAAGTGAACTATTAAATAGTCAAAGTGTTATTTAAAAAACCTTGGATATTTTGGTATCATATCATTGCATGCAAGTCATTCACAAGTTAAACCTACTTTAAAGGGTTAGTTCAGCCAAAAATGAAAATTATGTCATTAATGACTCACCCTCATGTCGTTCCAAACACGTAAGACCTCCGTTCATCTTCGGAACACAGTTTAAAATATTTTAGATTTACTCCGAGAGCTTTCTGTCCCACCTGTCCATGTCCAGAAAGGTAATAAAAACATCTTTAAAGTAGTCCATGTGACATCAGAGGGTCAGTTAGAATTTCTTGAAGCATCGAAAATACATTTTGGTCTAAAAATAACAAAAACTACGACTTTATTCAGCATTGTCTTCTCTTCCGGGTCTGTTGTGAGCGCGTTCACTGCAGTGTAGTGATATCCGGTTCGCGAACGAATCATTCGATTTAACTGGTTCTTCTTAGTGAACCGGTTGAACCAGTTCACCAAATCGAACTGAATAGTTTGAAACGGTTTGTGTCTCCAATAATTATTAACACACAAATGACTTAAACTGTTAACTTTTTAGACCCGGAAGAGAAGACAATGCTGAATAAAGTCATAGTTTTTGTTATTTTTAGACCAAAATGTATTTTTGATGCTTCAAGAAATTCTAACGGACCCTCTGATGTCACATGGAGTACTTTGATGATGTTTTTCTTACCTTTCTGGACATGGACAGTATACCGTACACGCATTTTCAATGGAGGGACAGAAAGCTCTCATAGTAAATCTAAAATATCTTAAACTGTGGTCTTACGTGTTTGGAACAACATGAGGGTGAGTCATTAATGACATAATTTTCATTTTTGGGTGAACTATCCCTTTAAGATGACATCTGTATTTCTATCATCTTTTACATTTGTGTGGATCGTATAGCCTCTGTGTGTTAGGTCATTTTGAAAATGAATATCTCTTCCACCTAAAATGTAAATCCACCTTTTCTGACTTATCTGAGAGATGTTCGTATACCTTTTTTATAGCGGAACATTTTGTTTCTGAACTTTGTAGAGAGGTTTTCAGGTAGTGTTCTTTGATCTTTTTTTCCTACTGCCCTTCTGAGTTTCTAAAGAGAGAATATCTGGATGAGTGTGTCTGATTCTAAGCTTCATACTTCATTTCCCTGAAAAGGGACCAAAAAGAATCCAAGGATCCAAACACTCACACAGATAGATTCAGACACTCAATGGTGCATCTCAAAGGCATAGCAGTAACATCGACACATCTCATGAGTAACATACCTGCAGGGAACTTGAAATCCTCCTCTTTTTTCCTTCTTAAAATGTGCTGCTTTAATAAAACATGCAAAGCGTTTTAAAAGTGTTTTACAGTGGGTTTCTACAAACACATACCAAATAAACTCCACACAAGCAAATTTGTCTAAATTAATGCAAAAAATGCTAATTTTCCTTTCCAAATAATAACTCCTCTCTGATGTCATGGAAATAAATTTAGCTGTTTATTTTGTTTCATCTGCAAATTCCTGCAAAGGGAGCTATCAAATATTCAGTGCTGATGAGAAAAAGAGGCCTCACGGACACCAGTAAACATAGAGCTTTTTTAAAAAGAAACAAAGATTCAACGTCTCACCTGCTTCCAGTACTGAGATCCCTGAATGAAGACACTGGCTTAACATTGGAAGAGTGAGCAACATGCTGAAAGAGACTACTGGACAGGCTAAAGGCATTCCCAAAGGCCCCGCTATGCTTTCAGCAAGCTTGTTTATGAAGGTTTACCTTCCACCCGTCCTAGGGGCCCACAGTCTACAGACTTATTGCACATGGAACATAAGACCACCAGCTCATGTCGGCTGTTAGCTGGTGTCAGTAACCTGTTTGAAATGGAATTTAAAATCTATATGTTTGGCCTTGTTTTGGTCCCAGGCTTTGTTTTTCTAGAAAGGCCTTCAATTTATACCTGCAGGTTTGAGGCGAGAGACAAACAAGCCTGATTTACTCTGCTTTCCTCTTGTAAAATAAGCATAAAAGGCCCTTTGCCAAAACAAAATGCTTACAGACAGCATTTATCGTACATTAATTCCAACAAAAATCTGATTGACGAAGACAAATCCGGTAAGGACGTTTCGTACGGGGGCTCTGAATAATTCAATTCATTTTTAATCAGGAATGGGACTCCAGGTCTATCTTCTGTCTGCTGTTTGACAAGTGTAATTCATCAGGGGTAAAATCTAGTCAGTCGGAGAAGTGTCACTGAGGAAGAAATTGACCAGTGGACCTCATGCATCAACATCCACCTACAGTGGCTTGCCCGCATTCTCCACCATTATACCTGGCTCGAGGTTCCACCCATGTATCATCATTCATTCAAACCAATTAAGCACTTCTCAATAAAAAAAATGTATGGTATTTCTAAGTAAGACTGAAAGAGGTGATCCAGAAAGCCATTTTCCCTCAAAATCCAATTAGAAAGGTGAAAAAGTCTAGCTGATGTCATAAAAGCAGGGGATTTTGTTTAAGGACAGAAAGGTATTACAGGGCAGATTACTTGTGGCTTATTTTCTTTGTTGGAAAATTACATTTTGGAGTACTGGCTTTCAGCTGCACAGGAACG
Source organism: Carassius carassius (assembly GCF_963082965.1). NCBI lineage: Eukaryota > Metazoa > Chordata > Actinopteri > Cypriniformes > Cyprinidae > Carassius > Carassius carassius. Next base: position 18,441,938 of record NC_081796.1, read on the forward strand.
ATGAATTCTCATCCAACCAAGTTTTAAGCTTTAAGGTTGTTGTTTTGTCTGCAATCAATCTGGCTCCTTTAGATACCAACAACTTTTGCCAATGTACACACTGTGACAGGTTGTAATCAAGGGTTATAAAGCTAATATGTGCGTTTCTACGTGTTTATAGCAAACAGTTCTATGTCTTGAGGATTTGTGGCTAACAAAAAAGGTGCCTGACATCGCATCTCTTGCATCTCATCTTGACATCCCACTGAGTTGCTTGTGTGCTCTTGCTTCAGTCGACAACATGATGGCGTAGACTCAATGGAAAAGTCAATAAAACTTGAACTACTATCTAATTTTGCAACTCAGTCAGAAAAAAAAGAGTGATCTTTTGAGGTCCCTGCAAGTTTCCTTGTGTAGTTGAATCAAACTCGGAGGGCCTGGTTAAATTAACTGTTTTATTTGTGGATGGCTTTTAGGAGTGGAGTTGGGACAAGTTAAGTCAGAAGACCTTAAAAGACAATGGTGCTTACTAGCTCTTATTCGGTCTATGACCCTTTCTCCTGTCATTTATTATAGGGTGGTCTCTAAATCCATAATCACCTTCACCTAGACCTATAGCCCCTGCAAACCTCACAAGTGGCCTCTGCAACTTTCTTTACTGTCTGAAGGTAAGACAACAGTTCAGAATAGCAAAGAACTGGGGTAGCTGCTGTAGCGATTTATCGTACTAGACATCGCTGTCAAAGCATCTGCAAAATTCAGATAATATTTGTTGCTAAGCATGGAAGTAAGATTATTCGCATATTTCTTAAAATGTAATTTATAAGGTAACAATTTAATGATATGACAGTGACATGACAAAATTAGTTAACACTGCATTAGGCATCAACTAACAGTGAACAATGTTGTTGTTTTTTACAGCATTTATATAAATGGGTTAATATTAATGTCTGCATAGGACAAAAAAAAGTATGTTTCAAGTTGTATACATTAAAAAACAAAAATTAACATTTGAAAGCAATAATGTACTATAAAATAATTAATAATTGATAAATTAACAAACTGAATAATACGATTACAAGAATTTAATAACAACAAAATTAAAATATTTATAACTGATTAATTAATTAATGCTGTTAAAATTGGTCATTGTCAGTTCATGATACCTAAACCAATAACTAATTTTACTCTCATGAACGCACGTTGGCTGACATGGAAGAGAAGAAATTTTTGAATAGAGTCAAAAAGTAACATTATGGTTGAACCAATGATGTCAAATGGACTATTTTATCGATGTCCTTACTACCTTTCTGTGCCATAAAACACTTCAGTTGTATTCCTGTCTATGGAGGGTCAGAAAGCTCTCAGATTTCATCAAAAATATCTTAATTTGTGTTCTGAATATGAATGAAGGTCTTACGGGTTTGGAATGACATGAGGGTGAGTAATTAACGACATTTAAATTTTTGGGAGAACTATCCCTTTAATGTACCATATAGTGATTAATCATAATATAAATATTTTTCCCCTGGGGCAGAGATCTATGGAGATACATAAAAAAAATAGAAATGTCTATTATTTTAAAAACAAAAATTCACTAATTATAAAGCATAATATAACAATCATATCTGATTTTCTTCATTAAACTTTTTATGAAGTGTTAGAAAAAAAAGAGAAAAAAACATCTACTAGCATAATATACAGAATTTCACCAGTATATATATATTTTAGATATTTATGAGATGAATATTCTTATCCTATTCAATGTCAGCTGTCAAAAAAAAAAAATAGAACATAGAAAAAAAAATGATTTAGCTTAAAAGGTCAGCTAACTTCACAGATAACAAAGGCAAAAAATAGCCAAATATCATCATCATCTTCTTCTTCTTGTTAAGAAGTAGTGATCAGCCAGATATATGACCCCAATGAATTACCAGGACAAGAATCAATGAGCAGCAGGTCTTGAGGTGTGGCATGGGAAGCCTCTGTCATCCAAGAATACTCTTTAATATATCAGCTCATTTATCTCTGACAAAAGCACTATGCCAATCTCATGGCTAATTGAAAGCTTACGAAAGCAAGTTATTCAAATGACAAAATAGTTCCAGGCAAGCCAGCCAATTAGGGGCTTGCGCATCGGGGATAGCTAAGTGTCAATGCATCTTTGCGTTTCCAAGGGACTCAGAGGCATCCCTCTGGCCTCAAGGCCACAGAAGTTTCATTAGAGAACATGTCCAAAACTAATAGAAAAAAATTATGGATCTCAAACAAATGAGACCTTGACGGGCAAATTGTCCAGGAAGATTGAATGAATAAATGTCTGTGTATGGGTAAGCAAATTTGCTTTAAGCACTAGCACAGATAGGGAAAAAAGTTATAATTTTTTTATTTAACCTTTCCCAAGAGATGGTCTTTCATACACGAATATTCAAGTCCAGCAAGTTACTGCATGCTTTACAAAAATAGCAAGTACTTCTCTTGTACAGTCTACTCCCTATACCTCTGGACTCCAAGAGAGGCTAACAAGGGAGCATTCATTATACCTGAGACAAGAATGGAATCTAAATAACCAGGCCGAACCTCTGCCAGAATACATTAAAAGACCAATACGGTTTTAATTCCTTATGGGCGCAATTGGCAGGTAACAGCGGCTTTCATGTTGAGAATGTCTTTTATATAGAGATCCATCTGAAAAGCAAGGCCTGCGACATAAAGGGACTGCACTTTACACTGTGTGACTACCACATAAAGGCGTGAGGCACAAATGATCCCCAGTGTCTGATCAAAGCCTCCTTACAGCATCCAGATATATATTTGAAATGGAGCAATTACAATGCAGCGCAAACCAGGTTGTTATAATCTTGCTTAAAAAGGGGGGGGGGGGGCGAAAAATCACGGAAAATTTTATTTAGTTAGTCTGACTCACTCTATGCAAATCCATATGGTGCATGTGTGCAAATGTCAATATTTAACCAAAATTCAGTGATTGTGCTCGTCCAAGACATGCACAAAGCAAACAGTGAGTTCAGTCAAATTTTCGAATGAGCCTCTGACATTTTAACACTGACTTATGGAAAAAGAAACACACAGAGGTTTTCACTCTTCAAGAGATGTATTCAACAGCAACGTGTTCGCTCAATTCTTTATGGGCTTACGGAGGAATTTAAATCCCTTGCAGGTGTAATACTTTCTCCTATCCGACTTAATTTGCAGAGACAACTATAAGTAAGCCATTTGCAGGTTGATTTCCACAAAACGTCAAAACGCTGAAGCTATCAAAACAGTGGGTCTCACTCAATGTGCAAATAAACCATGTACATGATTAATAAGTAAGTTAAAATTCATGCATCAATTAGGACTAAATTTTGAAACAACTGAACAGTTTATGAACATTTAAATAAGACTAAAATGAATTACAGCAATCAAATACGCAAGTTGTTTATTTTTTTTTTTATGAATCTGAATTACTGAGCGGTTTATTTTTATTATATATATTTTTTTTTTTATACAGTCAAATCAGTATGAAAGTCTGTATACTGAAAGTTTTGCTCATGACTATTAATTACATGACATTTATTTACTCATAAACATTCATTCATTTAGCTGTTTGAATGTATATATACAGTTACCATGCCAAGTCTGCATAATTCAATTACACTATACAACATTATATGTCAATTTCACATAGATAGAGGGGCATATTGAGGAAGTGAAAATGAATGGAAGAATGGTCTCAAGATGCGTTTTAACAGCTCATGCTGCAAGATGCACAAAATAAAAATAAAAAACATACGCAACTGAACGCAATGCAAGAACTTGTACTGTTTCAACGTCCTGTGCATGCTTTCTCTGTTCACCAGTATGCAAATTGGAATTTGTGAAAAGTAGATTTTAATGTATTTTTCCCAAATGTAAAAATGAGATACATTAGGGAGTTTATGCATGTTATTGTGTTCCTTGTTTCGAAAATGATAAAGATGACAAAATGCGGATATTCCTGTGGCTGCTCAATCTGGTTCTGTTTCAAGTGTAAAACTAGCACATGTAAGTTACTGGTAAAGGAAGAAGAACGATAAAACGACTTCAAGCTTCTGTAGCAAGCAGTGCCCTCTGTTGGTCAAAAGAAACATTAAATGGAACTTATATTTCCTGGCAGATATTATTTTCATCAAGTGGGTTGTTTTGACTGTACAGTGAAAAAAGTGGCACAAGATTAAACACTCAGCTTTTAGTTCCAATTGAAATCTTGCCTTTATCCCTCATGGTACATTTTCCATTTTCAACATCACCCCTGTCTGTTCCTGATTATAACAGCCCTAAATTGAATATGAACGTTAGTTACACAAGAACATGTGCGTCGATCAAGTAGTCCAGTCTGAAAACAGGGCTGCAGAGGCTAAAAGAACAATTAAATTAAAGTTTTCAAACTACCCTCCTCCTACTCTAAATTCTTGGGAGAAATAAAAAAACAAACCGCACAGTCCCGCGGCTTACGTGTAGCCGTACGTCTCTTTTATAGAACGTTTTCAAGCATATTTCTTTCATTACAACCTGCGGTTTGGATGGATTTGTCCTCTAAAGCAGTATTTACACTATAGTCTTAACAGTTCACTCCATATTGCAGCCAGTTTTAGATGATAATGGAGAAATCCTGTGTCCGCCTATGAAGCATTCATGACACCGCTCAAGAACATCTCTTTAAGAAATAGTGTTTCAGTTAAGCAAAACATAGAATGTGCATTTAAATAACACTGAAGCCAGGCTTTCAGTTCCTTGACCTTCCAGTGACCCGTATGGAACCGCACGGGCTGTAACCGCTACTGTATGGCACAGACTTCCCTCAGGAGGCCAAAGCAATCAGGACGATTCGGTGGAAGCCAGCAAACATCTGCCAGACTTGTTTGGCCAAAACACAGAGCTGTAATATACATTATAAGCTATACATGTGGAGCACTGGGTCGCATGGATACACCGAGCATCACAAAAGACAACAAACTAAGAAGCTGGTGGTATTCAGGACGGATGGTTCTGGATTCAACTAAGTAAAACACAGGAAACATCTCATGGGGGCATTAAATACAGCTCATTCTAGGTACTCAGCGCTCTTTATGAGGAAAACATTTCCTTTAGTGTGAAGGGAAGGGAGGGCATAAATGGTTTCTGTGGACTAATAAAAACAGACTTTGAGTCTTACATAGCTTTAGTAGTAGTCGACTACTGGATTCACCAGTCTGGTGCAGAAAAATGAAGGAAAACCAGCCTGCTACTTTATGACTGCAGATCTCAGCAGTTTAAAATGTAGATAAACCAGATGGTCTCTTAGAGGCCATGGAATTTGTATTTAATTATTTATAATGGTCTAAAACACTTTCCGGTGATTGTCTATATTGGGATTCAAGTTGAATGCCGCAGCAAGGGTTGGAAGCTTGCTAGAAAACCGCACATACATGAACAGCCACGCCAAACCAAGTTCATCAGGGAGTTCAAGGCTAAATCAATGAATACTTTCCTCTCAATCAAATTCATTCCAGCAATACAAGGTTTAATTGTTTTTCTTTTTTTGATGGCTGAGTGTAAGGGTGGATCAACTAAAATCAGTGTTGTTTCTTCATAAGATGCTTTAAAAATGGTCTTGTATGCATGTGTGTGTGTGTGTGTGTGTGTGTGTGTGTGTGTATATATATATACAGTATATATACACACAAAAAGTCAAAGTCAAGTCTCTCTTTAGTGGCTTTTTTTCACATTAATAAAAAAATTGTTTAAATATAAACTGATTGAATATATATATATATATATATATATATATATATATATATATACACTAATGGAATTAAATATATGAAAAATATTTTATAAAAGGTAGAGTGTTATCTTCAAATGAAGAAATCATTTATTTTTTTGCTCCGTACACATGGAAATGTTTCTTGCCCATGGACTTAAACATCAAATGAGCCTTGACCATTATTTTCATAAAAGCAATATAGACCTATAATTACAAAAATGCCAATGAGAATTTATCTTTCAAAATCTATAAAGCTATTAAGGGTATAATTAAAAAGATCTGTTATTTTTGCACAAGCATCTGTGAAGCTTAATCATGTTTATTTTCGTGCAAAGTCTTGAACAAAAACATTAACTTTGAAATATTAATCCAATCTCCCTTATTGATAAAATTCAACAGCGAACACAAAGCCATGGCTCATACATACATGCATCATTACACTCTGCTGCAATTACACAGGTTCATTACCTTCCAAAGAGCATCAACGGAGAGAGAGAGAGAGAGAGAGAGAGGGAAAGAGAGAGAAGATAATTGCATCTCATGACACCCAGAGGTGCCCTAGGGCTGAAGGTATGATGTGAAACAAAACAATGGCTGGATTTTACAATTCATATCTTTGAAATTGAACAGAATCTCTGAATTATGATATTCCACCATTGAACTTCTACTTTTCGTGTGCCTAACGCCCTGCTTCCCATTCATCATAGCCAAATGTTTTGATCCACTTATTTAAGCCCTGGATATTAAGCAATTTTCCTAGGCCTTTAACGGGATTTGATTTCCTGAGGTCAATCCTCCTAGAAATGGCCTTTTCTTTATATTACCGGCTCAGGTATGATGCTCCTACTGCATCCCATCCCTCCCCCTTGTCATGCCGGGGATAAATAATAAATGAAAGTGGTATTTGAGTCTTCAAATCATCCGTCGGGTCGAGAGCCCTTCCTCTGCTTGAACTTTGAGAGACGTGTAGTGCAGCCTTCCCATGCTAAAGGTTAGCCGCTTGGACAGGCACCCTGCTTTACGCTAGTGAGCATGGGTAGTTTATAAGCATCTCCTCAGCATATCATTGAGAGACTTTTCATGGTGCAAATCCTTTTTCCCTCTCATCAGGGGCTGGGTGAAGTCGAGAGACTGAGAACAAATGCAGGAAAAGTTAGCATGCTCCCTAAGTATATATCAGCAGCTAAGCTGCTATTTCGTATTGATTTTTTCCTGAAGCCATATAATTTTGAAAGCTTGTAACAGAAGATGAGGTAAATATCATTTTATTTGCTCAGATGGTCTTAGATTGGATCGGCATGGGGAGAAGTAGCAACAAGCAAATGTGGACCAAAAGCAGCAATTTCATATAATTGTTTTCAGACCTAACTAGACCAGATCACTTTTCCTATTAAATGATCTCCTCTGAGAAGAGAGGATGGGGAGGTCTATTTGGTTAATTAAGAAATATGAAAACAGAACAAACTCAGAGACAATTACTCCTCTTACGGTAAATAAGGCAATGCACTCACACAAGTTTCCAAGGACCCTTCATATGATCATCTAGAAATTTAGAGATGCAAGTATGACGGTGATGCTTGAAGTAATACTGCGGTTCCAAAAACATGTAATTAAACGAATGAATGTCTTGTGAAGTGTGGCCAATTACTTTTTGAAACATAAAATAAAAATACTCAAAATAGCATCTAAACTAACTTGGTTATGAATTTCTCTCATAAACACTCATCCTCATGTCATTCTAAACTTTTACTTTATGCAATTATTTCTTCTGCTGAGAACTTTGGGTTCTAAATAACATCGGACTGCTCTGATGTTAAGACATATGTACAAGTTTGGAATGAAAAATGCTATTTTAGTATCACTTATATACTATTATTGTATAATATTTTGGATTAGCTTTATTCATATATATTTTCCGTTTTAGTACTTCCACTTAAACGTAAGTTCAAGTTTCCATCTAATATTTATATTGTATTTAATATGAGCTTTATTTAATTTATCCACAACAATTTTTAACAGTTGTAGTTTCAGTTAAGCATAACAACACTGGGAATGACATGAGACTTATTTTTTGGCTGAAGTGTCCCTTTAAGAATATTTGGTTTTCAGTAGAGCAGCTTAAGACTAGTGCAGCCCTATTTCAGCATGCCAATGGTCATTTACAGTGATGACGTAGTGTCAGGCTGTTTTTCAATTCAGTCTTTACAGCCTGGGTTATTTTGGGAAATGCTTATTAGCTAAGGTCAACTAATTATCTGTACGCTTAATGAAGGTCACTGTTGTAGTCAGTCTTCCCTCAGAGCTCTATATGTGATTGGGTTAAGCACCCTTGTTCGACCCGTTTCATCATTTGTCTTTAGACTGTAGTGGACTGAGGAAATTACAGTGGGACAGTAAAACAATGATCTTGCTTTTACTTTGCATGCAACCATAGGACGAATACATACATTTTTTTTAAAAGTATTTAATTAAGTATTTTTTTAAGTAATATTAACAATACACTGTATACAGGTGCTGGTCATATAATTAGAATATCATCAAAAAGTTGATTTATTTCATTATATCCATTCAAAAAGTGAAACTTGTATATTATATCAATTCATTACACACAGACTGATATATTTCAAATGTTTATTTCTTTTAAGTTTGATGATTATAACTGACAACTAAGGAAAATCCCAAATTCAGTATCTCAGAAAATTAAAATATAAATTAAGATCAATACAAAGTAAGGATGTACAGTATGAGGATGTACAGCACTCAATACTTAGTTGGGGCTCCTTTTGCCTGAATTACTGCAGCAATGCAGCGTTGCATGGAGTCGATCAGTCTGTGGCACTGCTCAGGTGTTATGAGAGCCCAGGTTGGTCTGATAGTGGTCTTCAGCTCTTCTGCATTCTTGGGTCTGGTATATTGCATCTTCCTCTTCACAATACCCCATAGATTTTCTATGGGGTTAAGGTCAGGCGAGTTTGCTGGCCAATTAAGAACAGGGATACCATGGTCCTTAAACCAGGTACTGGTAGCTTTGGCACTGTGTGCAGGTGCCAAGTCCTGTTGAAAAATGAAATCTGCATCTCCATAAAGATGTTCAGCAGCAGGAAGCATGAAGTGCTTTAAAACTTCCTGGTAAACGGTTGTGTTGACCTTGGACCTCAGAAAACACAGTGGACCAACATCAGCAGATGCCATGGCACCCCAAACCATCACTGGTTGTGGAAACTTTTCACTGGACCTCAAGAAACGTGGATTATGTGCCTCTCCTCTCTTCCTCCAGACTCTGTGACCCTGATATCCAAAGGAAATGCAAAATTTACTTTCATCAGAGCACATAACTTTGGACTACTCAGCAGCAGTCCAGTCCTTTTTGAAGCGAGACGCTTCTGATGCTGTCTGTTGTTCAGAGTGGCTTGACACAAGGAATGTGACAGCTGAAACCCATGACTTGCATATGACTTTGTGTAGTGGTTCTTGAAGCACTGACTCCAGCTGCAGTCCACTCTTTGTGAATCTCCACCACATTTTTGAATGGGTTTTGTTTCACAATCCTCTCCAGGTTGCAGTTATCCCTATTGTTTGTACACTTTTTTCTATCACATCTTTTCCTCCCTTCGCCTCTCTATTAATGTGCTTGGACACAGAGCTCTGTGAACAGCCAGCCTCTTTTGACATGACCTTTTGTGTCTTGCCCTCCTTGTACAAGGTTTCAATGGTCATCTTTTGGACAACTGTCAATTCAGCAGTCTTTCCCATGAGTGTGTAGCATACAGAACTAGACTGAGAGACCATTTAAAGGTGTTTTGAGTTAATTAGCTGATTAGAGTGTGGGACCAGGTGTCTTCAATATCGAACCTTTTCACAATATTCTAATTTTCTGAGATACTGAATTTGGGATATTCCTTAGTTGTCAGTTATAAACATAAAAAAAATAAAAGCAATAAACATTTGAAATATATCAGTCTGTGTGTAATGAATACATATACAAGTTTCACTTTTTGAATGGAATTAGTTAAATAAATCAACTTGTTGATGATATTCTAATTATATCAATATTTGACCAGCACCTGTACTGTATGTGTTTATGGATACAAATATATACCTTTTTAAAATGAATACATCAAACTTTCGATAGATAGATCAATAATAAAAATGTATTTATTAAGTTTGTGCCTTCTTATCTCCTTATCTTCTTTTACACATTTTATCACACATTTTTGTAAAGTCACAGTTCAACTGAATCATTTCTCATGGCAAGTATGAAAGTCCATCTCTCTGAACCAGTAAGACTGTACAGTTCTTCAGCATTACCATACTCATTACAGTTTCAGCACAGCCAAGCTGCGATATACATCTCTGGAAGTAGTTTTGAACTGAAACTTCTCCCTCAGTGGGAACGAAGTGTTCTGAAGGATATCCTATTTTCCTGAAACATTCGACAGAGGATACGTTGAACTGAATGGGGTGGGCATCTCTCACACCAGCCCATGCCGCTCTTTTCTTCCTTGCCCAGGCTCTCTAAGTTGCATGGAAAACCCAGTTTATATTCCCACAGATGTCTAACAAGCTGTGGATATGGTACAGGATTATAGACAGGACTAGATCAATAGCCTGCTGTCTCTGAGGCATCAATATAGATTATGAATCACAGCTAGGAAGTAGTGGGTGATAGCTCTTGCTGGCAGCTCTGAGGAGCTCTGTGAGTGTGTGTGTGTGTGTGTGTGTGTGTAAAGCGAGAGTGAGTGAGTGAGTGAGTGAGTGAGTGAGTGAGTGAGTGAGTGAGTGAGTGAGTGATTTAGTCTGCTTTAATAGACTCTTTGTTTGGGCAAACACACCAGGCAGTGATCACCACCATCTGCCAGCTTTTTGCATAATGACACTAACATGCACTGATTCTTAATGATAGAGCGAGGACCCGGGGCCAGGACAAATGCAATAGTCAATTATGCTTCATCCTCCCTCTCTCATGCTCGTTGTTTCTCTGGCTTTATTTCTCCCTCAACTGTCACTGCGCTATTATAACATTCACAAGGCTCAGAAGGACTCAATACTTTTTGACTTCCCCCAATCAATGGGCCGCATAAAGATCCGTCTCAACATGTCTGACACCGGCCGTGTTAAACCATACAAAATCTCAATCGAGGGCATGAGCATCGCACTTCACCTAAAATCTATAACCTTGATGAGTTTACCCTGAGCGGGAGCTTTACATATCCAACATATTGAAGGGTCCTGATCTGCTTTCCATTAATATTGGCATGTGTCTACATCCCAAAGAGCCATCTATCACAACAGGAGAGCACGGGGTTACTTAAACACAAACTAAACATGATATCTTCCTCGCCCAGAGCAGCCCAGCACCAGCTTGTAGTGTAGTGCCCCCTGGCTTGTTATCTCAAAGATTGCTATTGAATACCTCTCAAAGGTTACGGTGCCAGAGGATGCCTCGTTGTAAGAAAAAAGGGGAAACAGGGTCACTAGTCCAGCAAAATCAAGCATGTTGTGTGGCTAAAGGAATGTAATTTAACATGAAGAGTAGGCCTCATTTACAGGACCCAAAACCATATCATGTTTTAATGTTTCCAGTACTTTGAAAAAACTATTTTTTTAAGAAAAAGAATACAAAATAATGCAATTTCTTTGCCCAAACTTTCTTTATTGGTTAGTGTTAACCTCAAATTTTTCACCTATAAATGATGGAAGTCAACGCTTTGATGAACCAAACATCTGTGTGAATGCATAAGGAGAAAAAATAATCCACTTTTTAAGATTAAAATGTTCACTGACAATAGAAACGGCACCTTAAAACATATCACATCGCATTGAACATAAATTGTGCCTCGCCTCCAAAAGATATGGACTGAAAGCTGTTGTACCAAAAAAGACCAGCGAGTAATTGGAAAGAGTCTTTCTGAGAACGGCTTATCATGACTTCTATTGCTCTTAATTTCTGGACATTATAGGATGAAAATGACTGAATTTATTGTATCCTTTTGCCTCTCTCTCTTCCTTTTGGGGCCTTTTTTTGCTGAGAGTCTCTGGTGCTGTCAAGGTCAGAAGGAACACAGGACGCTGGAAATGATTAATCTGTCAATCTACATCAAAGCTTCCAGCTGCGTTTCCTCCCGATTGCCTCCCCAGCTCAGCGTGCAGAATGATCCGCTCTGCATTCTACTCTTCCAGCTCCTGTGTTCCCACTACAGCAGCCGGTAATATGATGACAAGCTAAAACATAGCACATAAAATTACTTGTTGGAGTCTATTTTACATTTTACCCCGGACTGTGCTTCCCTCTTTATGTCCCAATGGCAGGGCATTTCACCATAAATACAATGATTACTGCTATTTTCAAAGCAGGCTCAAATCAGACCAAAAAAAACAACAACTATGCCATCTTTACCTGCCTCCTTGTCACAAAACACCGAGAAACAATAAACAATGTGCTAACATCCATGCAAAGGGCAAGGATCTTATGAATCAATGTAAAATGTTCTATAATTTGAATCCAAGATACGCTGTTTGCAATGTGGTAAACAACAGGAGTGAATAAACAAAAAACGATTGCAATGGTGTGATCAGCAGACATCGTCTCAGCACAGAATCCAAATACCAGCTAACAGAACATTAATTGAGCATACATACACTAAGCAGGCCAAAAATAACAGCAAAATAATTTATATGGGAAACCAGTGCTATTTGTGACATGCAAGTTGTAACAAAGACTGAAAGAAAAAGAATGAATGAAGCAAAAAATATAGATACTCCACTTTGTTGTCAGGAAGACAGAACATAGCATAAATCCAATCAGATTCTAACCTGCCACAAGTTTTTTTGTGTAATATGTATTAGACTGTATATCAACAGACAATAAACAAACTTTGTTCTACCTCTTATGGTCTTATTAGTGCATATGTTGAGGCATACTGTAAATTTTTGTCTCCCTGCAATTAGTACGAGCCTGTTGTGGCTCAAGAGGAAGGACTGGCGCTTTTCAAAGTACATCCAGAGCATTAAGGTGCACTTAAGGAGGACACTGTGTCTTCATGTAGGTTTAATCAGGAGAAAGCACTCTTCCACATGCACCCAACTCCATGAGCGATACCCAAACCACATTACCCACAAAGCCAGCAAATGCTAATTGCAGACGACCAGTGTAGTTTATTAAAAGTTTAGAAATGGGTCCAAGATGCACAGAAATCCATTAGATTTTTATTAGGACCTTAAAAGAGTTATGCCATTCCACGGGATTCAATCCCCGTCAATCAGCCATAGCAAATTGGATTCTTGAATAGGGAAATCCCTGGGGGAGGGTTGATGCTATCTGGATCAGACGCGGTGTTGATTTTTTCCCAACCCTTCACTGCTTGGTGCTCCTTGTGCTCTCCGGGTTCTGTTCTCACTTTAGTACCAACCAGACCATAATACGTATTGATTAACTCATTACTGTGTATTATTCACTTGCTTTGGGCTCGGACTGTGCTTAAAGGCAGCACCTTAGGTCCTGTCAGTTTGTATAAATAATAACAAATAACATAAATATTTTAAATATTAAAACAAATACACATATACATACATGAGTGTATTATTTTCATAAAATAATATATACATATTTACAATACATATTACAAAAAATGTGTTTCTTGCATGAATCTGAATGCAGTAAACAATACCGAAAAAGATACAAAAATGATTCATAATAAGAGTGCTTGTGCTTTTACAGAAAGCACATAATTGAGAGGAAGGCTTTGCTTTCAATAAACAGATGTAATCTGAGGTCATGGCAGCAATTAGTTTGTATGTCAATGCTCCCATGATGCTCTGCAATGGTTTCAGCCTCCCCATTAGTAGTCTGCTTGCCGGCAAGCCGAGCCGCGTGGTGCAATATCCAGATAATCAGAGATCAGGCCGATAAATGAAGTTTGATTTCAGGGGACAAGGTCATGCGCTGAATGGACACAGGTCAGAAAACTAGCATCAGGGTGAGCCGTCTCCTCACGAGCGCCTCAGTCCACGCCGCATGGATGGGTCGAACCCCCTTTTAATTCACAAGTCATTTGCTTCATCTGCCATGTGAAAGCGACACTCCAGGGCACCGCGGTGGCCATTGTCCAGTCATGTGACTGCAAGAAAATTAGACCGGCATGTTTTAGTATATTTTTGCCGTGTCCGAGGCTGGCTTGATTGAGTGATTTCCGATACAGTGTCGAGGTGAATCACAATCACTTAATACGATCTTTGGGAAGTGAGGCTGAAGAGGACACAAGTATTAATATAAGACTGTGTAGAAACTGACACTCTGTCCCTAAGCCCTGAGGCAATATTACTCACGACCCCCTCCCTCCTTCCTTGATAGAAGAAATGCTGTCTCCATAGCAATTACCTAAGTCTTTTATCAGTCATTTCAAAGGAAGAAAATTAGGGCAATTGTGTCAGGACAGTCATATGGGCAGAAATTGCACACTTATTCGGACCACTTATGTCTGTGACTTTGTTCCTGGCTGATGGGGGCTATTGTTCGCTGCCATGTCTTTGAAAGCTTAATTGGGTTTGAGCAGATGTACTGTACTAGAAAAGGACAGCTTTTGTTTCCTCGGCTACTGCTTTTTATTTTAGTTCTAGTTGAATATAAATTACAGCTTTCTCAGTGTTTACACAGAGAGCCTTTTAAACACATCTCGCTACTTATTGCACTGCCAGTAACCAAATACGACGGTAAAAGATAATCATAACACGTCTGATCGAAATATCTGTTTTTATCACATCTATGAGTTTTAGCTCATTTTTTGAGAGCGGCACTTGATTCGTGGTTTAAATGGAAGTAATTGAAGAGCATGCATTAATTACCAGAGCAGAACATTTTACTACTTACAGGGAACTGACACTGCATATTGACTGGAATTACAAGGAGGGGGGAGTTAAAATCAGGGAAATTAAAATGAGCAAGATTTCACTAGTCAAAATCATGTAATTAGAAAAGAAGAAGATAATTGCTCACAGGACCTAATCCAGCGCCCCGTGTATTGTAAGGGAAAAGCCCAGATGATTTCCTTGCACGAGACGATAAGTCTAACTTAGCTTAACTGCTAGCAATGCTCAGCCAAGGACCTGCAAGCCTAATCTATCCCCAGTTCACCGCCCATGCCCTGTTCTCTGTATGTCTTAGCATATTGATTTCCAAGCTGTCTTATTGGTTCCTAACATAATTATACTAGGAGTAGGTCTCTTAGTGCAGCTAATACATTTACACCATGGCATCTAGGGAAGCTTATAGTCAGGCAGTGGATTGTGGCTGCTAAAAGGCTGCAGTAAGCAGTGAATTTGAGGATTTTCTGAAATGAGAGAGAGAATTAAGTTGCAGCCCACAAGAAATGCCCGAATCAATATGCTCTCATCAAAAAAAGGAGATAGGCCTTGTAACCTATAACCATGAAAATGTACTGCTTTATCTATGGGCTGCTATGTGCAATTGCATGTGTACTATATGACAAAATGAACATAATAAAATGTGAAAAAGACTCAAGTTAACATGAACTGCTGTGTGTGGGGGGGGGGGTCAAAGAGAAAAAGGGACTTGAATTTATCTATCAGTTGACTGAATGGGTGTTACAAACCAAATACACCAAATTTCAGTACTTAGAACGCAAAGATGATGTGAGAGACGTGATGCTGACATTTAAAAAATATATTAAGATACTATAGTCACTAGTAGCAGTGAATGGGCTTTATGCTTAGCACAAGATTTACTGTACAGAAGAGACAGTGAGAAGCAAGGCTCAAGCCAGAAACAGCTCCCTTGTGCCTCGTACTGCAAAATTAGCAGTTTAATGATAAGATCCCTCAATAAGTCATCCTGACTGCTTTTCCTTGCATATGCATATCCTGTCAATGGCTGATCACATTCTCCCACATCTAATAGCAGAGGGAAATACAGCATGAGAAAGGGTCATTGTCTATTTATTCTTCTCCTCCTAATTGTTGTCAGAGTCTGACCTGCAATTCCGAGCCAGTATTTTTCAAAAAGTCAAGGCTGCAGATGTGCTTGGCCATTTATCACGGTTTGTTCCTTACCGTGCGAAGGTCTGTTTCTTCTTTAATTCCTGTGATTTTGTTGTTAATGGAAGAAGCTGCCTCATAAATTAAGGAAGCGCTCAATTGCGGAGCTTGACAGAGGTAGATCAGAGGGCAGCCATTGGTCACCTCTGGCAGGTGAGGCCAAACACCCGCAACACAAGATTTATATGAATTAACAGACATTACTTGAATTACATTATATTGACTAGTGCCACCAGAACCTTTGTGCCATGCAGCCCAGAGGCCAAGGCTGGGCGTTATGGCCAAAAACATTATCACAATATTTTATTCCATATAATACAATTTACATTTTTATCACTGTATTCATTTAGCATTAATGGGAAAGAAATGCTTTCCACTTGTTTTTTAGACCTTGATCATGAATGTAATTCAACTGTACAAAGAAAGCTACCTTGTAATTAATTGAGGGCCCCATGAAATCGATTTTTTTTTCCCGAAATTTTGAGTTTTCCATTTTATTGTTTCTGGATTCTTTGTTTTATGATTTAATATAAATGTATCATTAATTTTATTATAATTATTATTATTATTATTATTATTTATAATAAAAAATATGTCTAATGAAATTAATTATAACTTTAGCAATTTAATATTTTAAAAAGTAATCAAATGAAATTTTTGTTTAAAAAAATTAATTTACAACAAAACAGATTTTTTTTTCTAGCTTAGTTTTTTTGTTAAATAACTGTATAATTAAAAATGATTTAAATGACTTTGTTGTATAATATTCCATAAAAAATATTATAAAGATTATTATTATTAATATTATTATTATTACTTTGAAAAGTACATTTTAAGTTTATTACAGCAGTATATTTTGGTCATCAATTCTTCAAGTTAAACCAAGCTTTTATTTTGGCGGTTTGCTGTGAAGATTTTTGAGTTTAAATGTGTATTTGATGGTTGTTTTTCTCAAATGAAACAGTGAAAAGCTTATGAAGTGAACTCACAAAACAGCTTGAGATGTTCATGTTGTGCCTTATTTATTGAGTCCTCATATATAGATTATCCATACATACTGAGATGTTGAAAACACAGTGAGTGTGTTTTGTACCTATAGTAGAAATAAACTATGCCACTAATTTACAATGACACACAAAACATGCAGATTTACTTTCTTATCTATTTAGAGTAAAAATCTCCTCTATGCCCCGTCTTCTGAAACACGTCGATTTTCATAAGGCTCATCTCTCTAAAAAGCGAGGTGTGCT
Source organism: Carassius carassius (assembly GCF_963082965.1). Taxonomy (NCBI): domain Eukaryota; kingdom Metazoa; phylum Chordata; class Actinopteri; order Cypriniformes; family Cyprinidae; genus Carassius; species Carassius carassius. The sequence goes on from NC_081796.1 coordinate 18,459,002, forward strand.
GTGATTTGCCAGCTATCCAGTGCGTTGTGATTGGCCAAATGCCTCAAGCATGTGACTGAAATGTTATGGCGGCGACAGCGATGGTGACAACAATACTACAACTAGAATAAAATGTACGCCTTTGCCTTTGTAACACTCCAAAGAGAAAGGAAAATGTGAAATCGCATCATATGACCCCTTTAAAGCTAGAGCTGTCACTTGAATGTCTCATTTCTATTTTATTTGTTTCTTCATATTGATGGTAAGTGGGGGGGGGGCATTTCTGTAGCTGAGACCCTTTCACACACAAGCCACCGGTCATCAGATCACACCACAATCAGGCATTTCTCCACCTTATCACTTCTGAGCCAGAACTGAAGGATCATCCAGCCACTGGATGAAAAGAAAAAGCAAGCAGAGCATTTACATTTTTCAGCTACCATCGGATGAACCCTATGAATCCGTCTGAGGTCACATGTCAAATGCGTCAAAGTGTGTAAAGAATAGAGGCTCGATGATAAATCTAATAAAGAAGCTTTGAGTATTAGGAAAAACAGCATTGCTGAACAAAACCACATTTGTTTTTGAGTGGAGCCACTTATCAAAGATGATCTGAGCTTGTGGCAATCTTTAAAGCATGTATGTCCTTTGTTATGAAATTGCATCGTTCGATAGCGTTTTTTCTTCTTTTTTTTTCATGCACATATTTTTTTTCTTACAAGGTAAGGTATTAATTCACACTAAACACATTTTGCAAATGACTTTCTTTTAAATCATATCTAAAAGCCCTGGAAAAACTAATGATTTTTATTAGATTACTATTCTTAAGGATGCATTAGACAAATAGCAGGAAGTTACACTCTGCAGGCCCGGTAATACAATAAAGTTCCAATTATAACACTTACGTACAATAAGTGGGCTTCTTTTTGCAGCGTTGCACACAAATCACCATTATATTTCTAATGCAATCTGGATGTGAAAGCTTCAGACATGTAATACATTTTTCCACAGTCAAAAAAAAAAAAAGGGGTAATTCTCCAAAACTGTCATGCTGCGTTTGTTCGAATATGATGGCATCAATCTTACTCTATGGGACATCCTGAAGGTCAAATGTTAGAGGGATATCAGCTACCCTTGCTCTGTTTTGCCTTTTTATTAGCCTCTAAGTCCCTCAGAGTCTAGAAGCCACAACATAACCGGCGGTGTGTTTATGGGGGGTGCCAAGGATTAGGCGTTGAAAGCCTGTTCTTTGGCTGTAGGCAAAGATCTGCCTGCCAGGCAACCCAGATGACCCCGTCGGCCAGTCAGTCGTCATCTATGAACACTATCGTGCAGCGCGGGCGACCGAACATCATACGATTCCGGCCGACCAGGCTTTACTGCAGTTAAAGGCTACCATTTGCTTCTCATCCGCTCCTCCCCTTTGGTAACAGAGGTAGAACCATGTGACTCTCTGTAGGGAGAGAGGACCAAAGCTAATGAAAGTAAACATGCAGAGACACAACAGTAGGCTTTCCTTTCAAATGAACTTTTTTTTAAAAAAGTGAAAAACATGTAATTCAGAGAGAGTCAACCTGCAGGGACTGGCTGAAAGACACAAAGGCTGGAGGATGATTGAAAACATCAAACGGCAGTGTTTTCCATCCCGCTGGTGTGGCCTCTGAGATTGCTTTAGCAGGAGATGTTCATTGGTGTCAAAGGATTCCACATTGAACTATAATGATATTCAAGTATCCTTCTCTTTTTTTTTCAAGAAATGTACCATTCACACAAAGCATTATCATTCAACTAAGAAACACAGAGAGAATTTATTAATTTCCTTTCTTCATGGGTTTAATAAGCCTTCGGAGGACTTCTGACACAGGGAATCAGTTTTCCGGGAATGTGATGATATACACTATACATTTCACATAAAAGGTTGGCAGGCTTTTGCACGGTATTTGACCAAAGGTCAAACAGAAACAAAGCATGAAGGGTGGTCAGTTGGACGAGACACCGGGAGGTTGCCAGGCTAACACCTCACATCTAAAATAGGATCTAACGTCTCTGCCATTTGCACCTATGATCCAGCAAATAAATAAATAAATAAATATATATATATATATATATATATATATATATATATATATATATATATATATATATATATATATATATATATATATATATATATACATATATATATATATATATATATATATATATATATATATATATATATATAAACAGGTAGGCTTGTTTCCAGTTGTGTTTTTGCTCATTTCATAATACTGGATTCAAAACATCTGCTGTACTATTCAAAGATATTCCCTTACCCATAATGCATTAGCCTGAACCTTTTTGAATGACAGCCCTGAATACATATTTGCTTACTCATGAATCTTTAAAGCATCTACAGATGAAAAGCTCAAATTGCTCTGACGTTCAGGGATGTGTCCGTAGGTGAAAGCCTGGATTGGCCATGTTGTTACTCTTTACACTGCATTAAAGTGCTAGTACACAAGTACTATCACAATGACCCATGGAAGATGATGAAACTTGGCCTAGAAACATATGCCCAAGACATATGTTTCTACAGCGGATGTATCCAAGACATATTCTTGACAGTTTTATAATTAAGCTACAAAAAAAAAACCTGGCTCCATGTCACAATACTTGATACACAGGGATCAGCAAACACAACTTTTAAATGAGCTTCATCCAGATGTTGACTGTCTGTCTCTTGTCATATTTGTAGGGCTTTCATGCTATTTTGTTTCCTTTTTATGTGATGTTGATGCTTTATTTATTGGGTGTTGTGTTTCTGTACACCTCAATATTCTCCAGGGAAATCAAAACAATTGGAAGGATGATGTTTGATATCAGTGTTCTTATTGTTTTTCATGACATGGGGCGGATGGTAAAACCTGAGTGTTTAAAGCGAGTAGAACATACTAAAAGTAGCATGATAAAGGTCTGATGACTAATTTAGCAACCAAAAGAGTTGTTCGTTTTCTCTGCAACAGGAAAACAAGAATTCATGTCAGATTTAGTTAGCAAAAATGTCATGCATGTGCCCCCTTAGATCAATTGTTGAACTAAATGATTAAGTGGAAATGAAATATATTTCAACTATATTAAATATTAAAAAACAAAGTATCTCCTTTCCATTCAATGAAAATACAAGGTCATTTGCTAGTTCAATTGCAAATTTCCTTTGCTATGCCAGACAAACCAGTGGATTAAGACTTCTTACACTTATATACTGATAAGTAATGGATTGTTAAAAAAATATATTTTCCACCCTTATTTCATCAAGTGATCGGTCCTCATTTACAGTGATCCTCATTTCTACATTAGCTGCTTATTAAGACTGGTAAACATGCATGTATATATCTTAGTCTTATTATAGATGACACAGGCCACTCCCTCATTATCACTCTTATTGTTGCCTGTCTGAAACAACACTTTCTAGTTAAACATTATTTCCATTTAAACAGGTCCAGACGGTGGACTCAGGTCAGATATAGCTGTTGGTATATGGCAGTGGTGCAGCACTCAAGCAGGGGGGAGGGGTGTAGAGGTAAGAGAGGGGCGGGGTCTATTACAAAAGAGCCGTCTGGGTCAGACTCAAACTCCATTAATGGAAAGCCAATTAACTTGCTCCATTCGCATCCCAAGCAGGTCCAGACTCTTATCCTCAGAGCAAGGGTCTTCTGGACAGACCGTTTGTTTAAGAAGCTCCCCCTATCCCTTCCTCACCACAGGGGAATGACCTTCATTTAAATACAACCCCTATTACAGACCACAAAGGGGAGGCTGTAACAATCTTCCAACAAAATTATCACATGCACACCGCAAGGCTGGTAGCCATTAATAACATATTTTTACAAATTATGTTTGTGATATGAATATAAGTTTAAAATAAAACATATTAGAGGTACTATAAGCATTAGTTATGGGAGGAGGAAAGGTTTGTGCACAACAAGCCTCTCTACAAACAGACTCCCATTTATCAGGAACAAAGGACCCCAAAAGTGGCAGAGAGTAATGAGGGGAGAGAATCTCTCTTCGTGATAATATGGAGAAATTAATTAAAAAATAAAGAATGGTAGCTCATTCTTCGCTCGCAAAATCATTTATTAGAATGGTAATTGCTCCTCCCTATTGCAGGTTAATTCTTTAAACAGTGTTCTACATCAAGATATTCTAATTCTCCTAATCTATAATTCATGATATACTTTGTACCAGGCAAAGCTGTTAAATATTTAGTGAATCATTGCCCCCAAACTTAATCACCCTGCAGTAACCGTATGTGTTTTTTAATGCATTTTTCATTTTTTCCCTTTAGTTAAAGTGATACACTTGGTGGTAATTTCACAATCAGAGATTAACATAAAACAACTTAACACAATTAATTAATTAACAGACTTTGTGTGGAACTGCCTTACCACACAGCGTGAGAGGTAATTATCATCATGTTTTATAAAGTTTTAAGCATGGTACATAATTTAAGCTGATCTAATGGAACATTCATTGGGTATTCTCATTGCACCTCTGTTTACTCCTCTTGCATATATTTCCACATCAGTGCCACAGGCCTGCAGAGCAGGAAACGTGATCAACAAGGCCATGAAACGTTTCATCACTTCCTGCCACTCCACTACAAGAGCTAACCATCAAACAACAGCGGGGTCAATCTTAAAGGGATCATGAACTGAGAAATCAATATTCCCTCAACATTTTTACATATAAAAGGTTATTGTTCTATTAAAACATCCTGTAAGTTTCAGAACACAAAACGTTCTTGTTAGTCAAAAAACTGCTTATATTGATGCCAATCTGCCAAAACTGCAGTTTGTGAAATGTGCCACTTTATGATGTAATAGTGTGGCTAAACCCCGCCTCCGCAGAAGATAATCAACGACCACTTCTACATCACTGCCTGTTTAGCCCCACCCACCGATTCAGAAAGGATTTTCAGAAAGATGTTGTGGTGTTGGACCCGACAGTAATGTCGCACCATACAAGTGTAACTGTTTTTATTAAGTGGTCACTATTGCTTTGTCTTTTATTACATATCAGTTGATATGTCTATTCAAACAAAGTGTTATGATGAGAGGGTCAAAACAGGACAGGAAATAGCCTATTACTTCTATATTATGAAGTTTTTTGATGTAAAAGTCTTGATGACATTATAAGTGGACCTCAGATAACAGTACAAAATAAAATACAAGGGCAGTTCATAACCCTTTTAATATGCTGTACATATTCTTATCATAAATAGCTTAATATTATGTAAAAAATGTTGAAACAAATGGTGACAAAGACATCTAATTAAACTAAATTTGGAAAATAAAAACAAAGTAACTAACTAAAATAACAATACAAATATATATAAAACCACATTACAATATTATATACTGTATGTTTTATATAAATGCTCCTCATAAATGGCTTGACATTACTTAAAATAAAAAATAACAGTATTTAATTATTTATATATATATATATATATATATATATATATATATATATATATATATATATATATATATATATATATATATATATATATATATAGTACAGACCAAACGTTTGGACACACCTTCTCATTCAAAGAGTTTTCTTTATTTTCATGACTATAAAAATTGTCATACTGAAGGCATCAAGGGCTATTTGACCAAGAAGGAGAGTGATGGGGTGCTGCGCCAGATGACCTGGCCTCCACAGTCACCGCACCTGAACCCAATCGAGATGGTTTAGGGGTGAGCTGGACCGCAGACGGAAGGCAAAAGGGCCAACAAGTGCTAAGCATCTCTCGGGGAACTCCTTCAAGACTGTTGGAAGACCATTTCAGGTGACTACCTCTTGAAGCTCATCAAGAGAATGCCAAGAGTGTGCAAAGCAGTAATCAAAGCAAAAGGTGGCTACTTTGAAGAACCTAGAATATGACATATTTTCAGTTGTTTCACACTTTTTTGTTATGTATATAATTCCATATATAATTCCACATGTGTTAATTCATAGTTTTGATGCCTTCAGTGTGAATCTACAATTTTAATAGTCATGAAAATAAATAAAACTCTTTGAATGAGAAGGTGTGTCCAAACTTTTGGTCTGTACTGTGTATATATATATATATATGATTTTTTTTTCTAACTTTATTTCTATCTTGTGTGGTTAATATTTCTGCCATCATTTCAAATACTGCAAAACTTAATGCGGGAGTTTCCTTCTTATAAAAATACTTTTTTTTTAAATGACTGTGTAGTTAGAGAGCACAAAACTGCATAACAGGAATCACCCAACTTGTTTTAGTATATGATATGAATGTACAGTATCACCGGTTCTCATGATAACGTACCAGTAATGATATCCGTTTAATCAATGATGTACAGTAACCCTAACACACAGCGAGCTGTTTGTCTCTTACTGATTTCACATTCATCTTCCTGCTTCTACAGTCTCTTGCTGGATTCAGAGGTGTGATGATATTCTTGAGCATGCAAGGTCACGTACTTAGCTGTGAATAACATCACATCAGAGCGAGGTGATACAAAGACTCCGTCAACTCACAACAAACAGGATATACTGCAACAAAGTATACAGTGCCATTTTAAACAGCCCATTTCAATGATTCACTCAGAGACACTTTGTGCCTGATTTATAATTCATCACTCTGCCGTCATCCCTCTCCACCGCTGTCAAGTAACAAACAATGAGTTTTTGATGTGAATAATTTAAAGTGTGTTACGCTGTGCTAATATTAGAAGAAGAGTGCTTTTCATTATAGCACTTAATTTCCCAGTAGACCCTTCAAATGAAAAGGGAGACTTTTCACCAAAAAAACAGAATGGAAAAAGAATATTCAACATCTGGAGAATAAATATAAAAACTGCATTTTATTGATCTATTTGATACGCAGGGAGTTAAGGTATGTCATGTATATGTTCAAATAACTGTTTTTCAAGGGGTTGAAACCAATACCAGCCAATAACAGGATTTCAAAAAGGGGTTTACACTTCAAAAACTCTGTCCCATGATCCCAGTGCTTCCCAAGGCAGAATCCAGAGCTCTGGCAGCATCAGAGCAGATACATCAAAATAACTCTGTCGTGAATTATATCCTGAAGCTCCTAAAACCCCCTCCCCTTCCACTTCTCATATGTTGCTGTGTGCAAAAGAAGCAATTAATAGATTCCCCAGAGGAAACTTTATTGCTCAGACGTTGCTCTTTCATAGCTCTCGAGACTTATTGGAGATACCAGTTATGTTTCATTTAAGTATGAACTTTGTCACAGATGTTTCTCATGAAATTCCTTTTGGAAAAATATAAATAGAAAATGAAAGATTTTTAACTTAAAGCTAGAACATATATGTTAAGAATGTGTTGCATTGCCTGGATGATTCAGTTTTTGCAATAAATGAAAAGAAAATGCATTGGTTCACTTTAAAATGACTTTTCATTACATATTTTGGCATCTTGGCAAATCCGAGCACATTTTCAACACTGAGATATTTTCTTAAAGTCTATTGGAGGCACATATGAGATTAATGGAGGACATAAAACTGTTTTGGACCCCTTTGACTTTCATTGCATTGACAAAATGAAAACAAGACAGAGACATTTTTCGAAATATTTAAATTTTGTGTTCCACAGAATAAAGTCAGTAAGGTTTGCGATGACAAATTAATTTTTCATTGTTTAATGCATCTCGAAATAATAAACCAAATGCCACAAACCATATTAATACAGTACATGCAGGGGCGCCGGACTGGGGGTAAAACCAGTACTGATTACCAGGGCCCCAAAGGAAGAGAGGGGCCCTTGAAAAGTCTGGAATATATATTTTCAAGGGGGGGGGGGCATTAGGACTGCCTATGCATAGGGCTCGGGATCTTGTGCAGCGCCCCTGAGTACATGTTAACAAGAAAAAAAAACTGTTTTTAATTTAATAATAACTGTATTTTCCTATGGGTTTAAAGTTCTATCAGTACAGTAAAATCCACTATCTCTTCTCTCCAGCTATCTCTAAATTTCTTTCTGGGTAGATTGTGGAGTATTATCGATATCACTGCAGCAGAGATTATCCCATTCACGCTATCAGAGCAAAAAGAGTCCAGGATGAGAATCAACCAGACATTTTCTATAGTTTCATTACAAAAGATTTAAAAGATGAGGGCTTTAGTCAGATCATTGCAGATATGGCTCTTATAGATTGAAAATATGCAATAAATCTATAATGTGGAAATAGGCAGTGCATCAGGAGGAGGGCAGGTATTAGTAACCTATTGTATAGAAAATTGACGATTTCCTATGAAGCTTTTCAAATGGGCCTCCCATCGTTGAATCACTTTCATCCCATTGAATGTGAGACTCTGATTGTGTGAAATCACCACAAGTACCTTCAATTACAGGAGGCAGTCAGTGTAGGAAATGGCTGCTATAGGTCAGAAGGAGAAATGGCTCTGATGAAGCGTCACTTTCAGACAGCAGTCTACATACCTATGTGAGCAGATAACGTTTATTATTTAGGGCTTGATAAAACACTGCCCATAAAATGAAGCATTTGGATAAACAATGATCAAGGATCACACAAAGCTATAAAGACTCAGAGAGATTAGAGAACAAGAGAAGATGAGGGAGAAATGAAGAAGGAGAGAGGGAATGTTAAAAGAGAGGACAATTTTTTTTAGCAATGGACAGATTGATCTTAAATATGACAACTCACATTCAAATAAAATAAAATATAATAATATAATATAACTTGTTATTTTATTATTTAGAATAAAAATGTATGTATATCAAGGTCGCAAAAAAAATAAAAATAATAATCTTTAGCAAATTCACAAAAATGATCCAATCACAACATGCATTCACACAGAAAGAGCAGAGTAAATATGTGGCCCTGGGCCACGAAACTAGTCTTAAGTCAATGGGGTATATTTTTAGCAATAGCCAAAAAACATTGTATGGGTCAAAATTATAGATTTTTCTTTTATGCCAAAAATTATTAGGATATTAAGTAAAGATCATGTTCTATGAAGATATTTTGTAAATTTCCTACCATAAATATATAAAAACTTAATTTTTGTCAGATAACGTATTCGAAGAATTGACACTTCAGACTGGTTTTGTGGTCCAGGGTCACATATATCATCTAGAGTTGTTTCACATGAAATAATGGTTTTAAAGAAATCTTTTAATTACAAGTTATTTGTATAGACCTGATTCTGTTATCATAGTAAATAAGACCAACAAAAACTTTAGACCTATTAAAATGTTTCATGATAGCTTTCAAAGATAATGTTAAATGGCTTTAAATATTCATTTTATCCTTAGAAAACGCAACAAAAACTTCCATTTAGTACACAAATATTGTGTCTTTTTTTTCAGTTGGTATTGCTATCATTGTGTATCTGCTATTGACATAGACACCCGGTACTGAATCCAAAAAAAAAAATTATAATAATAATAAATTATCCCAAATTATTTTCTTATGATCCATATTTCAGTCACATGATTCATGGCAAACCACACATTTAATGAAGCCAGGAAATTGTAATGCAGTTTCTAGGATGTTGTTAAGCAAGTTGCTATGGGGTTGCTAGGGTGGATGCTCACCCACCCCAATTCCCATGTCATTTGGGTCCCAAATGTGGCTTTAACATGTCAACTTTGGCCGTTTTATATCCACTGGGTTAAAAATGTGACAATGAAAATGATTAAAACATGATTTGAGGTATCCCCCTTCTATAACATAACCAGTGTATGACAAGTTGTACAGCAAAGTTAATTTTTCAAACAAACCCCTAACCCTAAATACGAATAACAGTAATAGTCCCACTAACGATCCACCAAACCAGAATCCACACAAGTAAGCGAAGGCGCAGCGCTCGTTTCTGTTAGCGTTCTCCTGGACACAGCAGGGGATAATCTCTCGATCAGCGTAATGAGGACATATATATATGGTTTGATCCCAGCAGCTGACGCATGGCCTCAAGACCAAATTACCTTTTAAATCCTAAAATAACTTTTTCTGCCATTACATTATCCTTCAAAGAGAGAGCGGTTCAAATCCTCCCACAAACCTTGATTTATTTCCCCTGTTGGACGTCTCTTCTTTGTTTTAATTAAAGCTAATTCTGCCAAGGGCGAGTCGCACAGAGGCCGAAGGGAATTTTTCTAATTATTGTACCCATCAAGACCGAATCTGGGTGATTAAAAACAGCAGCAGTTCCAAAGGCGCCATATATGACCGGGATCGAAACGACTCCGCAGTTTTTGTTTGCGTGCGAATTAGAAGGATTTTCTTAAACCATAAAACAACCTTGCCTCTAATGAAGATCTTGCACTGAAGATGATAAGACTTCTTTCAACCGTACCATATTTCAAAGTGCAATACAAGTGAGATAAAAGCGTTCGCAGCCTGCTTGATTTACTGCGCAGCATATTAAAAACTACATTGATTCATTAATATGTAAACTGCCTCAGTGTCATTAATATTGGTGGTTGGAGACGCCAGGCTAGTGCCGTGGTTCCTCGGACATGTGTAGATTGGGTTCAGGGCTTCTATTTCGACTGAGCCCCTAACCTTTGTTCTCCTCCTGTCCCAAGGGTAAGCAAGGCGAATAAATATGCTTGATTACTTATGGTATACTCCCATCAAGAGACAAATGTATGCAATTATTTGAGCATCTTACGCAGCCTTAAGTTAAAAGGAATTAAATATGATGCTACCTCCTTCATGATGAATGTTAGAAATGTCACATAGTATTTAAAAGATGACATTTGGCTGCAGTTTCTCTGATGCTATAGTGTTGCCGATGCACAAAAAGAGCGGAGAAGCACTTAATAGCGCTGGAGCTAATTGAAGTATGTTCTATACACATAGATTAAATTACATTCCTTTCATATTTCAGGTCTTTTCAACAGATTAATTATTTGCATTCATTACATAAAAGGTGAAATTGATCAAAATTGCAAATTGTGAATTATGAAGCTACTGCACAGATAATCATCCGTCACTTTAATGATAGCGACCTTGAGGTGAAAATTTTCCATCATTCTCTATTCTTACTCATCGTGAGGTATGATAACGCTTGGTATTTCTATTGTGACAAAAAACAAAGAAACAAAACACATTTTTCCCTTGACAATTTTTTCTTTTTATTCTCCTCCTAAATGTAAAAAAAGGGTAAACAATGCGATCTTGCGATCAGATCACCTAATTTAATGAACAATATCACTTTTTCTATAACGCATTATATAATATTATATAATTATATTTCAATATAATATAACAGTATAATATAATAATATATCATATTTTTAAACAACAGATTATATTATTTCACAAATGTCTAGTGATCAAAATAATTAATAACTTTATTTTTAAACATAAATTGTTTGAAAATCTTGAATTATTTATCAATACTTTTAAAATCGTCTAAGTGAAATCCACTTCTCCATTCTAAAACTGTTCTCTTTTTTTTTCACTCTCCCTAACACCAAGGGAATATTTTGCCCAGAATGCAGCTTTATCTAATGGGTGTGTTGTCTTGGAAAGCTGGTGACAAGTAAGGCAGTCAGAGGCAGGCTTTCATCACAGGTTATTTGGAGAAATAACTAATTTCAGTCTTTCTCCCAGCACGGACTCAACCTGCTGCCTCCGAGTCGTGATCTCTGGAGAGTTCATTAAGACAGTGGCATTCCAGATCTCCTAGTCAACAACTAAACATGGCAGTAACCTTTATACTGCAACAGTGTCTCATCTTGCCTTCGCCTGCACATGCTTAAATTCCAGTGTCCCATTCCAATGAGTACTTTGCACAGACAAAGGGCATGGAATGTTTATAGAGAATTATGTTGCTGTGGGCCAATTCTACAAGGAAGAATGAAATTAGATCACAAAATTACACCGTAAACATTGCTTGAAAATTGTTTGCTTAAAAATAGCTCAATATATTCACGTTTTAGACATTAGAAAGCATACATGTACAGAATATCTCTGAAGTTTATTGCCTAAGTGTGTACTTTTTCAAATACTAAAATGCCTATTACTATTATATTTAGAATTACATAAATAATTTAAAATTATCACTAACAGAACTACAAAAAGATCATAATATTATCACTGGTCTGACCTAATAGAATTGCAAAATTATTTGAAAATAATTTTCAATTGCATTTCTTCTTTTTATTAGCAGTAGTAGTAGTAGTAGTAGTAGTAGTAGTAGTACAGTACAGTTATCACAGTTAAAGAAAAGTTGTGTAACTTTTTTGGGTTTTATCCCATAAGCAAAGGCAACACGTACAAAAATATGACCTTCTGAAATTCCTAAAAACCCACCATGTGCTTTCTACAGGTCTCTCACCATATACCCATGTGCCATGCCAGGCTTATGGTGCCAAGTCAGGCTTGAAGGAACCAAAATTGCCTATGGCTCCCACACCACCGGAGGCACAAGAGCCCGTGAAGATTGTGCTAATTCGTCCATCTCAGTCAGCAAGGACAAAAGCAGGAGAGTAATTATTAATTCATTATTAAAAACTCGTATTATTTATTAGCCTAGGGATTGTGCCGCCTTGTATGTTTGGTATTCTGTCCAAAGAGGTCCCTCTGTTGATGAACACCAGCCCCAGGCACTGTACTGCCCTCTTTCTCTGTAGTCCAAGACGAGACCTGCTCCCCTGGGCATCACGCCATCATTCAACCAGGCTTCCACCTGAGACATCAGCTCCGTCGTGGCCCCATCATCAGTGTAGGTTTCTTCTGATCATAAGTGACCAAATTCCCACTTACAAGGCGCGGTTGTCCGGTTTTGACCTGATTTATATTAAGCTGTGTCTGGACACTCAGACCTACGCAAAGGAGCAAAAGGAACCCGATGCAAGATGCAACGGCCCAAGGCTAAAGGTTGGCTATACACAAGTGATGAAGAGGACTTACAGAACGAGCTGTGATCAGGCTTTATTGATTTTTCAAAGCACTTTCAAAGTCATAGCCAGCTTGTTTGTGAATCACAGAGTAATGCACTTCTTGCAGGAGAAGAAGGGGACTTCTATAAATTATAGCAGTTTTCACTATGTTGAAGCACGTGTACATTTGAATATTTCCAGGTGCATTAGAACTGCAGTTCCAACTTCACGTTGTCACAGAGTTTTACCAGTTAGGCTGATGGGTTTAAACCAGCCCCCACCCGGCCCCCTGCCAAAAACAGATTGTGAATTAAAAGCATGTTAATGGAACTGGGGGCAACAGCCAGGCTCTTGGTCAACCAAATGCTTCAGTGTACGACTGCAAAGTGATATTTATGTATATGTTTAAAACTCAATTTAACGCCAGGATAGCATAACTGTAATGGGCAGTACTTTTTGAGCTTGGAGCCAATCAATAATTGCTGAAAGCACAAATGATTCTGTTTTCTTGGGGCCACTGGAATGATGAGAGAATGGCTGAATTTGATATGTAACTGAATATTCTAGTAAATGTGTTAGATAAGATTATCATTTCGAAACCATCAGGCATGGGGCCTTGAGAAGCAGTGGGAGACAAACTCAAATCTGCACTGATTGATAATGAAAGGATCTCTACTCTAATCATTGCTCCTGGCTAAATAAAACTTTGTTGAATGCATTATTCTGGCTGACAGGACAAAGGCAGATGCATTGTGTGTGTCGCACAGAGACATCCAGCTAAGACACTTTTAGTCAAACAAAAAATTAGCTGTACAAGAAAATAGTATGTGGTCCAGGAAGTGACATAACACCTACAGAACATGGGGTATATCAAATGCCATATCCATCATCAATCAAATTATTTTTTTTTATGCATCTGAAGTACAAATGCCTGAACAGAAGTGTTCGATAAACCATTTTATAACACAACAATAACTAAAAATAAAACCTCAAAAGTCTGTATTTCCTCTTAAAAATTATAATTTTGGTTTGTACTAACTTGGAGAATTTCACCCTCTAGTCCATAATCATTCGGCTTGACCATTTAACATTCATCCAAATTACAAAAGAAAAAAATATCAAAATCTTTAAATTATGGAAAACATTTTCACTGTGGTTTTCAAAAAAGACTCTTATGTTCACCAAAGCTGCTTTTTTATATTTAAAAATACAAAATACAAAACTACAGTAAAAACAATAAAATTATTAACATTTAAAATGTGTGTTCTGTTTTAAGATATTTTAAAAAGTAATTGACTCTTTTGATGCCAAAATTCATAATACAGAAATCAGTTTAATATGTTGATATGGTGCTAAAGAAACATTTCTTCTTAAAATCAATGATGAAAACTGATTAAGTGCTGCTTAATTTTTGTGGAAACGGTGATAAATTTAAGGATTCTTTTATGTACAGTATATATTTAAAAAAAATGTGAGCCATAGTTCCAACTCACATTCTCTTATACAGTATACAAGTTTATACTAAAAGATCATAAATGAAATATATGTCCATGTACAAATCATAGTAAGAAAGACATGGACTAATCTTGAACAAAAAGTGAGTTCAAAGATAAATCGAAAGTTATGAAAGTACCGAAGTACCTAGTCAACAAACTAGACTATTTACGGTTTGCAATTTCAAGCTGATACTGCAGGTAACACAGATGCCTTTCATTCTTTTATATAAACTCAGAAAAGTCTGAAAAAAACATAGTCGATGATAACCCTTTACCACAAGTATACTGTAGTTATGAATATACTGTATAGCAACCTGTGCAACGGAAAGACACACATACAGACAAAAAAAAAAAAACATCATGGCCTCTCAGTCTTAAGGAAGCCATTCAGATGAACATCCCCATTTTGAAAACATGAACACAGCATCCAGTGGTAAACATTTTGCCTTGAGAGCCTCTTCAGCATTGGTAGATAAAAGCCTTGGTTAACAATCAGTTAATCAAAAAGTGAAGGTTTTTTCTTAAAAGGTGCTTTTCTGCTTTCAGTGGGTCTTGCACTGCAACACAGAACCAAAAGAGAGAAAGTAGACAGAACATGCTCTTCACAAGGACGTTGTAAAACCAACTTCATCAACTTTGGCACTGTCAATAGCCCAGACACCCAGCACATCACGAATGACTGATTGGAACCCACAAATAAATGTCTGCCCGGCTTGCCGTTTCAGATGTAAAGCGGATACTGTATGTAATTTAATTTCTCCGAAAAAAGGTGTCCCTTCTTATTTTATTATGAGCACCTTGGGAGGCTGGTGTTAAATGCTGTTTAGGTCACCTCTATGCGGTATAAGTGCAATCTATCTTCCTTTGTCACTGTCACAGATCCAGGGTCAAAGCACAGAACCACTGAGACTCTGCTTTCCACTGCCTTTGTCAGACTAAGAGTTCATTACAAATCCATGAGAGAAAAACAGGACGGATTAAAACAGGAATAGCTTTATTGATGCAGCTGTTAAAGGAGACTTGTAGGGCATTCAAAACACAGACATACTGAAGCTCTGACTTTATACTACCGGTATATAGACTGTACTACTAAGAATCCATGTCCACCATTTAAACAAACATGAGTAGGACAGATGCTCTGAGTTGCCATTAACTCTAACTTTATTACCTGCACTAGCAGTGGATATTCAACATAAGCTAGTAGAGCTTAACAAAAAATAAAAAATAAAAAAAACTTCTATATAAAAATATATTATGTCATTATTTATGATGTCATTATTATTAGTCCTTTGTCTGTTTCTTCTTCAGAGCAAAAAATATTATCATTTGAATTGTTAAATAATAACACTGAAAAATGCTTTGTCCTTATAATGAATTATTAATACTGCATTGATAAAACACAAAGACATTTTTCAGAAAAAAACTCTCCTCCCTATTTGCATAAAGATTTGAACTGACATGAATGTGAGTAAATCATGACATAATTTTTTAGGGGAAAAAATATCCCTTTTAAATCCATTTGTAACAAGTCATTTCAAAAAATTTTATAAAATATATTTTTAAAGAAATGTAAAGATCCATTCATCTTAACCTGGACTGAGGTTAAAATAAAATTTCAAAAAGTACTTTCAAAAAGATTTTTTAAAATAATAATTTAAATAAAGACTTTTCTCTGCACATTCATGGAAGCAGTCATATTTTATCCTTCTATTACTGTCTGTATTGTTAGGTGTAAATCACTGGTTACTGAAAATCAGAGGCTCTTGGCCTCAAATTTTATTGGATAATCATCACTGCCAACTGGGTTTTGAATTCCAATTCTGCACAAACATCAAACCATAATGAGAACTTAAGCAAAAGAGAGGCCCTCTGGTTCACTGGAAGGGGAATCACAGAGAGGCCAGTGTGATTTATGAATTAAACATTCTCAAAGAAAATTTTGTTTAGTAACATTTCGCAATATACTATGGCTTTCCTCCCTTTTCATTACAAACTGAAGTGCTGTAACATTTGCTGGCAGCACAGAGCCAGTTTTGAATGCTTTACACCGATGAAAATTTTTCCCTGGCATGCTAGCATAGCCACACATGGCTTTCCCACAAACAATGGAGTCTGGGTTTAGCAAAATAGCAGCCTGAGCTACAAATAAATGTAGCGGTGACAGACAGATTGCCTTGTTCCACTGTGAAGAGTCTGAGTGCACCATTGTCTTCCCTGAAAAGTATATTCCAAAAATCAATAATATACTGACAGATTGTATAAAGATCACCCATCTGCTTGCGGAGACCTCATTAGCGTACATACCTCCAGGAAAAATGTGCTGATAAATGAAAATAAAATTAACAACGCAGGAGCTCTTTTAAGAACTTGCCTGCAGTGTTCCTGTTAATTATTTCAGAGACCAAATTAGAATGAGACTAACCCGGCTTTTCACCTTTGGCTTTTGTGAAAAATAATACAACCTTTGTGTGGCTGTGTGTTCCTGGAGGCAGTGTTTCAGGGATGAGGGTAAACAATTCGCTTTCACTGAAGTGCAAACACATCTGAAACATGAGCCTTTAACAGATAATGACATGCCATGGCTCCGTTTGAAAGCTGCCATGCTAAGCTCAGATTTAACTAGTTCACTGCCAATTTCTAACATATAATGAAGGACAGTGACTCTAAAACACTGTTTGCATGATAAATCAAAGAGGATTTAAGAATATTTAAACCATTTATTTTTCTCTAAAATAAATGAATAGGATCAATAAAAACAGTAGAATTATTTATTTTATTTTATTTTGGTGATATCAGTAGGCTGAACACTGTCACAGAAATAACATTTTACAATAAAAGATGAAAGAAATACTCAAACAGAAGGGTGGTATAAATCACAAATCATGAAGTTGTGATTATTTTTTCTATCGACAGCTATAATTTTACAAAAATATGTATATATGTGAGACAAAAATCCTCTTCATCCTCTGGTTGGCCTTCTGTTTCTTTAATATATATGAAACCTAATGATCACACTGTAAAGTCTCTTTCTATTAAGCCTGGAATTAACAGATTTTGACTTATTGGTCGAATTTATACAAATTTGGCTCATAGACTTATCAATTTCAAAGTCATCCATAGAGCATACTGTACATAACTCCTTAGAAGTGGTTTCAAATTAAACTGCAATCGATCTATATCTGTCTGTAACATGGTATCATCAGGTATTTTTCTCCACATGTTTTAGGAACGTCCAGTTGTTGTCAACCTATGGACTGTCTCCTCAATCTTCTCAATCTAACACCTATATAAGTTGCTTTATATATTCTGTCATCATTTATCCACCCTCATGTCGCTAACTGACACTTTTTTTTCCCTATGGAACACAAAATGCATTATAACGAAGTTGATCTTTTCCATACAATGAAAATGCACAGGGATCACTGGTTGCTAATCTTGTTGAGTATTTTTAAAATAAAAAAATAAATGAAAAACAGACTGGTTGGAACCCATAGATTTGAACTCATGTCACATGGCAAAACTGCACCACAAAATGAGCACCTAACATTAACCACTACCAAGTTAATTATCCCACACTCTGAGAAAAAAAAAGGTACAAAAGTTGTCACTGGAGCTACTAAGCTACTAATACAGTATGTATGTAACATTGTGTTATTAATATGCACCATTTAGGTACTAATGTGTACACTTTAGGTGCTAATATGTACCTTTGCACCTTTTAGGAGTTAATTATGTGTACCTTTTGAAGGGATACTGCTACAGTAACAGCTTTTTGTACACTTAATTAATTGCACTTAGTAGGACAAGTAAGCCAGGATGACCACTGGTGCCCCTCTGAACAACTGGCAAATGATGCCTCGGTTACATTCCATATTTACCTCAATAGATGTCTTTACAGAAGCTGAACATTTAAAAAGCATGGAAAAGTAACACTAAACTAATCAAACAAAGCACTTTTGGGGTTCTGCATCAAATTCAGGGCATCGAATCAGGGGTAAGGCCCATCAAACCTATCAAAACACTGAGTAAAATTGCTTCAACATTAAGAGACTATGCTGCTGACCCTTGCTTTCTCACAGCTACTACTCGTTCTTCTGATGCACGCAAGTTCACCATGGCCATCAGTGAGCTCTCGGCTCTCGGGAAGGCGCACAGTCATTTCAATGAACTCCACATAGTTATCCTTCACAGTGTTGCTCTGAGTATCATTTCAAGTATTTGCCACCTCAGCCCTGGATGTGGCCTCCATAGACCCTCGTGCATTCATGTGTTTACTAAGAGAGAAAGAGCAGCATCCACCACAGGAAGGTGCATCTTACCAGCCTCTGTTTGAGGAGGTGGAGGTGTTGACGGGGGTGGAAGAGTAACCACAGTCCATTTAAATCGGCCCAGTGAGCCTCTGAAATTGCCTTTGGGGTGGAGCAATTGCAATGTTCTAGATCATTAGGTCAAATAAGTCATGGAGAAATTCCAGTTAGAGAGGGCAAATTTGCAGACATTTTGACAAAACTGTAAATCATGGTTGGTTTCTAAAGATGGGCCAGAGAGTGGGTTTTGCCTAAAATTGCTCCCTATTGTGAGGACGGAGTTAATGACCTCATAGCTCTCCTGTCTTTTCAGATGGCAGCCTGAGCTTCCAAACAATTTATATTAGTGTGACCAATGTGAATTGCAATACATCAGCCAATTTGATACTGAACAGCTCCACATGCTCTTCAAAATAAAAAAACATCCTAGTGTGTTGTGACTTTTTAAAAAACCTCACACCTTCATAGATATGCAAGAACTGATTCACTTTCCGCTGGTAAAATAACAGGCAGATTTCTGCTGTCGAGTAGTTTTTCAGACCGCTCTGGTTTCACAGTAGAGTCAGCCTCAAAAACTGCAATCATTCATTCTGAAAATAGAGTGGGAGGGTGTCAATTTGAATGCAAGGATGGCCAGAATTGTGAACTAGTTAGCCAACAACTAGACTGGCAATTAGTGACATCAGTTAGTTTATCTAGACCCACGGTGCTTTAAAAAGAATGAATAAAATGATTCAAACTGCATGCTAAAAGTCTTGGTTATAAAATCTAACATTAAAAAGCAGTTAAAAAAAATAAGTTTTACTGTTTCTGTTCAATTTCAAACAGACATGACCTGAAACATGAAATGCTAGCTATGCTAATGTTAATTTTTTTTTCCATGATTGCATATCTATGACAATTCATGTGGTGATCTAATCTACCATTCCTAAACTTGCAAATCTTATACATAGTCGTATAGTATCAGTGTACCACACAAACAAATGTAACACTGCAGATGGCGTCCAGCTCAGCCCACACAAGTTCAGTGTAAACTGCCTTATCAGGCAGAAAGCAAGCACTGAGGGTGTATCAGCATAGTGTGCATGTCCGTAGCGTACACCCTAAACACCCCGCTGCCTGTCTGACCACATCTGCAGTGTGTCACAGCACGTAAAACACTTTATTATGGCAGGTAATGTGTTTCCAGTTAAACCCCTGTCCACTTAAAGAAGGGTGGAAATGAATCAGCTTACGAAAGCATCACCTCACAGATTAGAGCAGTGGCGGCTTCATCTTATAGGTGGTCGAGGTGTGGCGTGGGGGCCGCTCAGCTCCCTTTGTAAAGCCCCCACATTGCCAACTGCTAACAGGCTTAAGAACGGGTCCATTGTCTTTCATCATGGCGGTGGGCCTGCTTGTCCATACTAGCCTGCCAAACCAATAGTTTTCACACATATGTATAGTTGGAAAGAAGTGGAGCAGATGTGACTTTCATCTCCCCTGACAAAGTTTCCCTAGAAATACAAACACCCCCAAAACTAAGTTTAATTCTCTGAGGCAGGGTATGATCCATTTTTTACAGTGGGCTCACCGCGTTCACAATGAAACACGACCCTACTGTTTGGCATTGCAGTCTGTATTTATTTTCAATCCATCCTTTCTTCTTTCTCTCATCTTTTAATTAATTTTTTATCCCCTGCGTGCGACTGGAGCCCCTTGCTAGCCTGTTCTCCTGTCGGGACGTTATATTATTCTCAAGCGTAAATGAAGACAAAGAAAATTTTCAAATCACCTCCAGTCAAGCACTATGATTTGTTTTATTCATCCTCGTCCAACCCCTTTTTTCCCTACATCCTCTTGTCAATTTTGCATATGCAGCCTGGTGTGAAGCCCTTCTCTGCTGTTTGTCCCACATGAGGGCTGTAACTTTCATGCCACTTTAGCATGCAAGTTCACTGCTGATCTCCCTCTAGGTACATGTATCCTTTGGTCTGAGGGCAAGTGTCCCGTCTGCCTGCAACATCATCTCCAGAAACAACACTAGTCCTTTTACAAGGAAAAATAAAAATAAAAATCACCTGTAATGAGAATACGAGTCTAATGCAAGCATTTGCAAAATGTTATTATTTCTTTCACTCTGTGTTTTTAATTAACAGTGCAGTGTCTCCACAAGTGCTTACCGATATTTTATAGCAGCTTTATGATTTATTCAAGTTTAGCTTGAAGGCATGTTACACATACCATAACAAGGGGAAGAACGAGGTAAGCTGTGTCACAATGTAATCAAGTTCCTATCCCCAGGAAAGGATAAATGAGTTGGAGGTAGATGAGCATACGTTGAATTATAATTCATTTCTGCAATCAGCTGAAATAGGGCCATAAAAATGACTTAGAAACAAAGTAAATTACAGATTTTTTAACAAAGTCTCTTATGCTTACCAAGGCTGCATTTGTTTGATTAAAAATACTGGAAAAACAGTAATTTGGTGAAATATTATTCATTTAAAGATTCACTTTTATAAAGTGTTTGAACACCGATATGTGCCCACAGTGTAAAAATCCACCAACACCTTTTGTTTCATTTTTTATAATCCCCTGTCATCCTACTATAGTTCCCATACGAGCACCTGTATTACAATTTTTAGATTAACATAACAGTACATGCTAGTCGATGAGTTGAATCAACGTAATTACACAACAACTACATAAATTTATCCTCTAAACATTCAGAAACGTTATGGTGCAGTCTAAAAGTCTCTATATCATTGTCCGAATCTGGTTCAAACATGTAAGGCTTCACTCCGTTAATGCTTGTTTCTGACATGGCATGAGACTCACCTGTTTTTTTGTTGCCGGAGAATCCAAAGAACGTGTAAAGGCTCCACCCTCTACTTGAAAGACTGTGGGGAGAACCAACTCATTTTCATTTAAAGGGACAGACACGGAAATGGCGCATTTTAGCCTACACCCTAATAGGGCTATAATAAATTATATGTGGGGTATTTTGAGCAAAAACTTTACAGACAAATTATGGGAACACCAAAGATTCATATTACATATTGTGAAAAGGGGCATAATATATTTTCTTTTTTGCTACTTTATAATATTTTAAAATGTAATTTATTCCTATGATAGTGAAGCCGAATTTTCAGCATTCAGCATTTGGTGCTCAACAAACATTTATTATCTTTATCAATGTTAAAAACATTTGTGCTGCTTATTTATTTATTTTTACTTTTTATGTATTCTCTGATTAATAATGAAGGTTAAAATCAACATTTTTTAAATGAATTTTCTGTTACAATGTAAATCCACTTTCTATCAATCTAATGTCAATAAAAGCAGTTAAAATCAAATCTTACCAACCGTACTATTTACATGGCCTGTTTAGCTTAACATTATTCATATTTTCAAAATCTAGACAGGAAAAGATTTAATATTTAGTATATTTGAACAAAATAAAACAATTTTCAACATCCCATAACAGTATTTTCTTACATTTAGAGGCAAAGATGAATGACCCTTGGTAATTTATAAATAATTTAGTTTTTTTTTTTTTAAGAATGGAAACTTTTCACAGACTGTGCTGATGCATTTCCACATAAAATTGCAAATCTAGCACAGTCTTTATATATATTTTCATTTTTAAATATTTTAAATATACGTACATTTATACTTTGTGCTTTCTTACCTTGGCATTAAATTACATAGAACTAGTTAATGCTGCTGCGTGACTATTTCTAATACTGTACATGAACCCCAGAAATGAGAAAACGTACCATATTTAAAAGTCACTCTGGCAAAAAATAATTTTGCTTGCCATTTAGAAAACTGACTTTGAAATTCCAAAATAAATAAATAATTGCATTTGCATTTGCATTAAAAAGACTTCTTATATGCAGCAGTGCACGATGGTCCCTTTATATCAATGTAGAAACTTGACAAAAATTGCACAATGTTTACTAGAAAAAGGGAGCAACACATCTTCCCCAACTCTCCCCTACTGTTCCAGCTCCTGAAAACATTGTTTTCACTTTCAGTAAGCTGCACTACCGTGTCCATTGTACTGCTTCAGCCGCCAGTAATACACTTGTGTTATCAACACATACAAGAGTTTGTAAGCTTGAACTTGACCTTGACTTGACATTTAAAGCCCTTTCTTTTGGTCAGGATTTGTTTTCAATTACAGCAACCTGTAAACCCCCCCACCACCACAACAGTGCCATGAAACGGGTCTCCGATGTATATTTCTGAGGTTGCTCGGCCTGCTTGACACATACAGAACATAAAACAGGTACAGATTTCTCAACCTCAATGGCAGCAAAAACAAAGACACCTTTGCTGAGAGGAAAATGTACTTCACTGTACCAAATCATCCAAATGAACACGGCCACTCTGTCACCCGCATAGCAAAAGAACACTTTTGTTCAGTTTAGCTACTTCATTCAGAGGATGTTCACACAGCTCTAATTATCTGTGGACATTAATAGTGAACAAAACTGAACTGTTTAATTACTTAATGTCTTGCTCATAATACAATATGCTCTTTATTATAAGCCAATTAACACAAAAAAGCGCTGCAACATTGTGTGAAGAGTAGTTTGAGATCTAACAACTGAGATTACTGACCCGATTAATCGCTAACTGATGAATTATTTCCATTATCTGCTACTTGCTAATTGCAAAGACTGCGGAGTTTATTTAAACAAATTAACTAATTGCTCTCTTGGTTTTTCAGCTGCCGGAGGGATGATAAAATGTAAATGTGAGAGTCATTACCAATTCTTGGCATCTATGCAGTGCCTCATGCCCTTATCAAACTGATTTTTACAATGTATGACTAATGCTTTTAATAATTTACCTTTCCTGATCATATTAAAGTTCATTGTTTCCAGACTCTGATTGCGAGACATGGATGGCTGTTACAAACGCATCTGAAAGTGACTGATCAAGAGAAATGTACTGCCATACTTCCATCAGCTTAAAGGTTGTGGGTCTCACAGAAAAGTGAAAATGGCAGACTCCTTCTACATGGAGAGGAACAGACCTTTTGTGCACGACTGACCTATAGGCTGATGAATTTGTTGCCTTGTTTTTCCTCATTTGTGCTACTGCTTGCAAACAGATCTTGCTGTAACTGAAGATGCGGGAAATTGTTTGTTTTATGAACAAATGTGTTTTAATTAGACAAAACTACTTTATCTGATTTCCATGAAATACAGTTTTATTTCCTTTTTTTGATGTACTTCCTTTTGAAACTAGAAGTGTGAGATATCATTTTCTTTTAAACAGCCGATCAGCTTTATGTTGCATCTATGAATTATGATTTATTACTTAATAGAGGGAGATTCTCACTTTAGAGGATATTTGATTGGACTAAAAACTTTGTGGTACAGAACAATGCATCATTATTTTTGGTCACTTTTAATGAAAAGAAAGACTGAATGTTATGGGTAAACATGAAAAGTCAAGATGAAGGTATATTTAATGCATTGACCTTCAAAAGATTTTTTAAGAAATTAAATAATTTAGCTTATACAATAAATTGATATAAAAAAACATGTATAATGTTATAAAACATTTCTATTTCAAATAAATGTTGTTCTTTTTAACTTTCTATTCTATTCAACTTTCAATAGAAATAAAAAAATGATATAGGAAATGTTTCTTGAGCACCAAATAAACATATTATAGTAATATACTTTGCATATTTCTGGACGTGACGCTGTGACGCTAAAGACTAGAGTAATGAGTTTTTAATGATTTTTATAATTCTTTGTCAAACTGATCAATTAAAAATGTAATTTAAATAAAGGCCTGCTTTCAGTTCATATCAACATTCAAATTCAAATGTATTAAAAATGTATAAAAAGAAAAAAAACATTTAAATGTGAATATTTGTTTAAGAACATTGACAAATTAAAGGACCACACTAGCATAATTAGCTGTCAAAACAGGCATGTAAAAAAGTGAGACTTTTTTTTTAAAGTTCATAGGGCCTTTAAATATCCAACACTACCAGGCTGAAAAAAATGGAAAAGGAAAAGGTGTGCTCTATTTCTACAATCTTACCCACATCTAGGCAGCCATGAAACATCCTAAATCATCAAGGTTTGTCCCAGAGGCCATGAAGATGCATAAATTAGATATAACATACTCTGCAGGTGACAAAGTGATGTGTTTTACTGACCCAGATCCACCTTTGCTTAGCTGGAGCAGGTCATAAACATCTTGTGTTTGCACACCCATGATCGGCCCACATCAAAAACCAGTCAATAATACAAAAAAAAAACACAGGGTGACATCATCCCAAGACTGAAAGAAAATAGCTGTTATGTAAAAGCATAATTCTCCACTGACTGATGAGTAGCCAAAGGGTGAGGTGTAAAGATCCCCATCAGATGGGAGAGCTTAGAGCAACATAGACGATCAATATATCAATATGCATTTAAAGGGTCTGGGTTGGACCTCTAATCAGGATTACAGCGCGCCTGAACAGGATTACCCTCAACGAATCAATTAACAAATGATATGTCCTCCATTGATACGTGTTCATAATGCGGCTTTATTGAAGATCGGCCTCGCTGCCTGTCACATGCCAGACCAGTCAAGGGCTGTTTTGTACAGCTCAGCAAGACCTTATCTTCTGTTTCATAGACTGCAGCCATGTCCTCAGCAACTGCATTTCCATGCTGTGCCTGCTGGTGTACAATCCAAAAAATGTCAGCTTAGTTTGCGCATTGTTATTCAAATGCCATCGAGACAATGGGGTTGATTTCTGGATGCAAGGCCATGAGGCCCGACTAATCCTCTCAGGGCTGTTACGCTTTAGCATCCCGATTCACTCAAGTCAGATGGGACACACTCAAGGTCTCATCACCTCCCAGCAGCCCTAGTATATAGTCACATCAGTCCTGAGAATTTATTATTGACTTGGTATTAATTGGTTAAGCTTTTAAAAGCATTTAACACAGTCTGTTGTGTGTGTTAAATACGGGCGGACTTCTAAAAGAGGGACAAACGTGAAGTGGAGCCAGGTTTAAAAAAAGTAACAGCTAGACTTTTGTTTTGGCTGTGATTTATTTATTTTTTCCCAAGCAGGAAAAACTGAATGGAGGAGGACATGCAGATAATCCTTCCCATGCGGTCTAATCCCTGCCAGCTAGTCTGAATTTAGAGATAGGCCGAAGCAATAAGAATCCCCATTTCTGGGGAACATTTCATAGTTTAATACGATCGATATCTGGGGTCTAATATGACCTAAAATATCACTGATAAACTAAACCGAATATTTATAGAAGAAAAACGAAATGATAGCTCATGATGTGATATGTGCTAAAACTTCATGGAAATTAACTGCACAGGACTGCATTGCAAGCACAATAAGTTTTAAGATGAACTTCAGTCCATTTTTGTGTTTAAACTCTGTCTGCATATCTGTCATAACAGAAAACTTCAGAAAACACTGAAATTACTGCCAAACAATTACTGAGAAACTGCTGACATCGTCTCACACATTTCCCGCATCTGCTGCACAAAGTCAACTTCAATGTCTAAAAGCCACATTAGTGCACAACGCATAATCTCTCCATACACTTTTTTCTATATTATTACTTTTTTCCCAGAGATGGACCACAGTTTTCCTTTTAAAAAGCTGCTACAAACAAACCGAACAATAAATCGATTTTCAGATGTGCATCTTTAGCTACTATAAGTAGTAACTTTTGTTTATTTACCATAATAGCTTGATGGTTGTGACCGTCTAGCACACTGTTTCTCAACCGGTGGGGCGCGCGAGTAGGCTACAGGATAGGAGGGGGGAAAAAACTGAAAAAAAAAAAAATATTGCAAATTTTTTTAGCACTAAACTACTGTCATATAATTTATAGTTTTGCATATACATATCTCCTGAATAAAAATTAAAAAGTGTTTGGACTGATTTAAAAAAAAAAAAGTTTGAACAAATTTCATTGGTTTGTCGATAGTGAGCGCAAATGCAGGTGATGTGGTTTTATTAAGCGAGTCATTGAGTCGTTCATTTTAAACGATTTGTTCAATCGGCCGGATCTATTTTTGCTGCTAAAATAGACCAAAACAGCCATTATTTCGTCTAAAATGTAAGTGACTTAATATTATTAACTTGTTTGTTGAACTGTCATATCAGTGTCACATTTTCAATCGCGAGGTGATGGTAAATTAAGTGATGGTCAATTGTCAGCTCTCTTGGTCGTCAGGCTGTGTGATGTATGTTGCTGAACTGTATTCAAATGTTATAAATATAAAAACATCACATTTTGAAATGAAACTGCAGTATGTCAATTTAGTGTACTTGTGTGTGCTGCGCTCATAGACTTTAGAAAACGGCGCTCATTTGTTTGATTTCTCCTCGAGAAGCTGCGCAAGCCTCAAAAGTTTAAGGTCCTTGCACCCTGACTGAGTCCGAAATTGTCGTATTCATTTGTTCATATTCGTCATTTGGTGGCTCTCAAAAAAAAAAAACTCAAAATATTTGCTACGGATGCGAAAAATGCAGAAAATCGAAACATCCAAATACATTTTTATGACGGATGGAAGTTTCAGAGGCTGCAAACGTATAAAACGTGAGGTCGTATTTAGTTTTTATATATATATATATATATATATATATATATATATATATATATATGGTTTTTGACAGAAATCAAATCAGATCTCGCGAAGCATCTGGATGACACTATGTGGCTTGCGTCTCTGTCCTATTTGGTCGATATATTTGACCGCTTGAATGGCCTCAACCTGTCTTTGCAAGGCCGCGAAACTCATATTTTCCTCCTTGCAGACAAAGTGCACGCCTTCACACAAAAACTCGACCTCTGGCATGGCTGCATCAGTCGAGGGAACTGCGACATGTTCCTCAGCCTCGCAGACTTTATTACTGATGCAGGCACGTCACACGATTTCTCCTCCCTATTTCAATCAATGTCTGAGCACTTTTCAGCAATGAGAAAACTATTTGCGACATACTTTAAAGAGGATTATTGCTCTTTTGCGTGGGTTCGAGATCCGTTTGTGTGCACAGCAAACGAGCTATCAATTGATATGCAGGAAAAGCTTATTGAGCTGAAGAGTGACAGTAGACTGACGGAACTTTTTAGCTCCTGCCCTCTTTCGTCATTCTGGGCAGCATTGATGCAGGAATACCCTCAACTCAGTGACGTTGCCTTCAGGGACGGACTGGGACTAAAAAACGGCCCTGGACTTTGACTAGGCCCGGCCCAAAGCAATCGGCGCGCGTAAACTCGACAACAACAACAATAACGCCTGGCATGAGTGTCAAAAGACTTTAATTGTGGCTCATGATACCATACCATCCAAATGATAGCAATAGCACTGATGTTGACTAGATGTTGAGCTGGAGTGGTTGTCTTTCTCTGCTCTTGGTCTAAGCTCAACCTGAATAAACAACGATGGAATGGATTTTTTTTTTTTTCCAAGATAGCATGGAATAGTTTATATAATATGCTGTTATAACAGCATATTATACAATATATTCCATGCTGTCTTAAAATGAATTTATTACTTAATAATCTTAATTTATGCAGTAATTAATTAATTAATCTTACTGCACAGATAATAATACCACATCTAAATGAAAATACACCATTACAAATGTAACTTCTGTATTCAAAATCTTCAAAGTTTGTAAGCATTAACTGTAACGTTACCAACATTTTTCAAAGTAAAAGCACAACATATTTCTTAATATTAGCTACTGCATGTGGCATTTTATAGCTAAAATGTTGAAGTTTAGCTGTTTTAATTACTGTAATCATTAAAAATGTAGCAACCTGAATATCACTTCCTAACATCATCCTCTCATGTTCCATACTTGGATCTGGATCTGCCTGTTGAACCAGCTCATCTTTCTGTCCCTCATCATCATCACTGGTGGCATGTTGCTGCATAGCTGTCTGGCTCACTTCTTCACTGCTGCTAATATTTATTGCGAGGTGCTGCTGCTTGAAAATATTGCTATATATTTCAGTTAGTTTGGGAAATTTAGCGGCTTCAGTATCTAAATTCCGCTTTTTTTTCTATCGCCTTCTCAGCCCCACCCTTTTATTTCCGTTTTTTACCCGCGGCCACGTTATGCATATTGTTTGTTTGTTTCTATGCTTCTTCTGTCTAACGTAAACGTCTTTGCTGTTCATTTCTTCCTACTCTTCCACTTCTTATTCTTCTTACTTGGCGGCCACATCCAGTGCAGTTGGCATCCAACTTAAAGATGCATTGCTGCCACCTACAGTACTGGAGTGTAAAACAGGTTAGCGGGGGGAAAAAAACTGCTGATGACTGCACGCGTGGCGGGTGGTGGCGCCCTGGAGTACCGGCCGTCCTGTGATTCTCCAGATCACACAGATGGCCAGTCCGCCCCTGGTTGCCTTGAAGATTCTCCTTCCTTTCGCGTCAACATACTTGTGTGAGGCAGGATTCTCAAAAATCACTACACTCAAAACGAAATACTGCAATCGTGCACAAACTGAGGATGATTTGAGGCTATAAAACATTGAGCCAAGAATTGAGGATCTTTGCAAGGCAAATCAGGCTCAGATCGCACATTAACATCACTGCAAGCTTCTGTAAAAAATGCAGATGATTGCCTACTATTAGGCCTAGTAATAATAATAATAATAATAAAGCATAAATTAATATCAGAGGTCTGGTGCAATTCCCAATTATAACAATAGCCTAGTAATGATAATAGGCCTACTGATGATAATAATAATAATAACAACAACAACAATAAAGCATGTAACCTCATTTCATTATATAGCAATAGCCTAGTAATGATGATAGGCCTACTACTACTCATAATAATAATAATAATGCCTGCAAGCTCATATTAGAGGTCTGGTGCTACTGCCAATTATAACAACAGCCTAGTAATGATAACAGGCCTACCTACCGCTACTGATGATAATAATAATAATAATAATAATGTGGGCCTAAAAATAATAGCCTAGGGCTATCTATCTATCTATCTATCTGGTGTGTGTGGGGGGGGGGGGGGGGGGGGGCGCTGGGGCCCCAACTGCAATGAACCAGCTTTGGGGGGGCCCGGCTTCCAAAAGGTTGAGAACCCCTGTTCTAGCATACGCCCCTCTTTCAGTTTCTTCTTTGTGAAAACATAAAATTTTAATATTTAAAATATACAATACTGATTCATTTTGTTGTGCACTTCACTACGGAGAATTATCTTATATAAGCAAAGGTTTGTTTCATTTATTTTAAATAATCATTATTTTTGTGTAAAAAGTTGAGTACACAATGATGCCCCTTAAACATTTATCTTATTTAAACTGGCTTTCTTCATGCTGGATTCATTAATATTGTATGGAATAATTTGTTTTAACAACTATCTTCCAGTCCATTCCAATCACTCTTGACCAGATTAGTTTTGCATGAATTTCTTTCTAGTGCAACATTTTTTGTTATATGATAATCAAGCTAACATATCACACCCCTGACAGTTGTCTGTCTCAAGCTTGTTTTATTTAACAGATGTGCACAACCATAGTAAGTCAGACTTAGAAATGAATTGCTAAATAAATAAATACTACAAATTAAACGTTGAGTGATGGACCAACATTTCGACAAAATAAATCAAAACAGTAAAAAACAAATCTGCTATCTGGTCTAATTCTGATTTATTAAAAGCATAATACATGTGCATTAACTCACTAATAACCTCAACAGTAAACACAGACCAATACATCTTAATCTAACATTTGAGATCTCACACAATGAATCCAGCAAGGACCAAAAAAAAGAGAGAGAGAGAGAGAGAAATAATGCTTAGATTGACCTTTGAGGGGCTTGCTGATCGAATCAGAATTCAGCAGTCGCCAGGCAGAAACTTTATTTGCTGTACAGGTTGAATTCTATTAAATACACCGACAAAAATGACCTTGACTTTTTGATGTTTTGATGTAAATGTCGAGAACTTGGCTACTTCAGGCTCTTGAGCTAAGAGAATCTATGAGTAAATGTGAAGAATGCATTAAAAACTGCAGAGCTGAGTAAATGCATGTTGCATTATACTATATGCTATGGCAAACATTGATTTGGTTGCATTTATTTCAAGCTATATGAAATGACGAGGGGTCAGATCAATCAAGAGAAAAAACATTTGACCACAAAGAGACTGTATGAGAGACTATTAGAAAGGAGCTAATCTTTTCAACCAAAAATCAACTTGCAAAGGATTCTTCTTTTTTTTTTTCTCTGACACAAGGTTTGGACTCTGTTAGGTCTCACAGCTCACAGGGGGAGACTGAAGCAAAACTGCATGTTTTCACCACCGCCCACCACCCCATTTATCTCCGCCAAAGCAAATGAGGCCCAGACAGGAATCAGCAGAGGAGATTCACACCGCATGAATCCATAATACATCAACACCGGCGAGCCACCAGCAGCCATGCTGCTTCAGAAATTGCATTTTACACTGCTGAAAAAAAAGGAGCCAGTGCTTATAAAATTCCAAAAACTGAGAAAAACTGATAGTGTTGTTGCAGAATGATTCACAAATCTATTTCATGATAATATAAAAAAATAAATTACCACAACATGATAAAGTTTTTAGTTATGCTAGTAACAATATAAAACAGGGACATTTATTACAGATTGGTTTGGGTCATTACAATATGCTGTTTTTATTTTTTAATGAAAAAAGAATATGAACAACAATGCAAGACATCTACCGATTAAATAAATGTAACCATGAATGTATTGATGAATGAATATATATACACACACACACACACAATTCTTTATTTAAATAAACACTCATCTCTCTAAGATTAAAAAAAAAATTGTATATATATATTTTTTACTTTGCATTCACGTGAACATGCAAATGCATAACCAAATCATGCCTACTATGTTTGCAAATTGCCCCCATCACTCTCATGTCCAGCTGGACGTTTGTTTCTCATCTTGAATAACAGTGCCACTGGTCAATATCCATATACATCTACATCTACATTTAAACAATGAAACTATCAGGTGAGTAACCGCGGCAGGACAGCAAGTCAATATGACTATGAAAGATCTCCAATAATCAACACAATTAAAGTCACGACATCTCTGATACATCTGCCTATCTTACTGACAGCGGCTGCTTTCAGTCACTGCATATCAACCCTAAAGTAAATCATCACTCCAAATGAAACCAGCATTTTCACTAAAGAACACACGACTTTATCCAGACCTGCGTGAAGAGAAACGGACAGCGGTTACCAGTGCAGCACACAGTCTTCAAGCATTATCAATTGATAAAATGAAGCTCATAAATCACATAAGAGTTAAAAAAAAAAAAATTCTGAACTTGGTCGACGCACATTAAGATGCAACCAGACTGAAGAAAATGATTAACGTGGGGGATTAAAATACTGATGTTTAAACAGAGTGGTTTGCCACTACAGAACAGGATTTTCGGTTTCATTTCCTCAGTCAAATGCCTGTCAGCGACTGTGTGGCACTGTTATAGCAATCAATGCAAGTCTGGTCTACAAACACAGGGCTGTTTTTTCTACCCCTTTTGCCACTGAGCATCTGTTCAAAGTGAGCCATTATACGGCATCATCATGTATAAACATTTTAGCAGGCATGGAGGGGAATAAACCTGCTCTCTTTTCACTTGCACACGTTATATTTCCATAATATGCTTTATTAGATTTTTTCGTGTGCATGTTTGAGTTTTGGGTGGGGTCAGTTCCAGGTCAGGGCCAATTGTACTGAGGGGTACAAGCATCACAGCTTGCAATTAAAGGCAGGTGATTTGGTTCAAAAACATTTTTTGTAATGCTGGTTCTGGTTGAATGTCTCTTCACATCCGGATAGCTATCAATAAGTTCAGTGGTCTAAATGTATTTATATCAACTGTGGAAGGCATAGGACCATAAAAAGTTCAACCAAACATTACGATTGGCTGTCCTACATGCCTGTCATCTTATGTATTTGAATGCCTCTGTGCACCTTGTTCGTGCAGACAGGATACAGTACATCATCTGTGCGTTCTATTACACTTTTGCAGACCAAGTGAGAATGGAAGGTTTTATTATTTTAATATTATGCACTTTATACTGTAATGTTTTCTCACCAGTGAATGAGACATGAGGTAATCTGACAGCATTGCATTCAATCCACCACCAATGCCATCTCTCATCACGCTGCTGATTAGCCTCTGCTCTGCCTGTGCAAGTGTTTTTTGGAGGCGTGGCTTTGCAGAGTGATTATGCAAGGAGGGTGGGATCTTGTTTTTAAAGCTAGCTTGCTATGCTATTGCTAGCCTTTTCCGAAATCACCTACCATAACTTTAATGCAGGAACATTTAATTTATAACATAGTGGGTGCTTTCAACAAACTTTGCAGAGCAAGATGGCACATACTGCTATATAAATGTAATTAATTATTACTGTAAAATAATAATTAAAAAAATAAAAATAAATCAATAGACAGCCTTAAAACGTTTTGGGCTGTTAAAGGTCTTTTCTATTTAAATACTTATAGCATGTTAAAAATACAGTTTAGACAAAAATTTGAAGTCTGTCATCATTTGATATTATCATTTATGCATGATCTGTTTTATACACAAAATGTGTTATTAAGCAACCGTTTTAAGAGATCAGGGACAGCTATGGTCACCATTCACTTTCATAACTGGAAAGAGAGCAGCACAAACTTCTTTGTGTTGCACAAAAGTCACACAGGTTTGACATGAATGAGAGTGAAAGTTGCAATTTATTTTATTTTTGTCTGAACTGGTCCTTTAAAATGCATTGACAGATATAAATAAAAGTAAATTTACTTCCCTGAAAAATAAAACTGCAATTTGTTGCTCCAACTAATGGAAAACATGGGGAGTGGTCAGGATTTTTATTTTTTATTTTTTTAATAGTTTGAAATCAATAACATAGCTCACATGAAGCAGGTGATGACGATGACAGAGAAACTAAGTGCAGTTTATTTAGAATGATGATCTAAAAACAAACATGAGGTCTTAAATACAAATCTATGGGTAATCACATGACATAAAACAACCAATGACTTAATTCTTACCCTGCTATCATAAGCTCACTGGGAAAACGCACTCCTACATACATTTTTTCCCCCCAAAGTTACCAAAAACAATTCACTGAAATGCCCACTAGTGTCCGTAAAACAGCAACAACTTTTATTCTTGTTCACACAAATTATTCCAGGTGCAGATTATCGAATAATAAAGACCTATTTGTTGCCCAATACTATGCCATGACCTCAAAACTAAGTCATTTTGATGTCTGAATCGTATAACCAGCTCCAGATGTATGACTTTTCTGACAAGGTAAACTTGCTCAGTAGCTAACCTTGTTCAGCACTTGGAGTGCAATGCAAAGCACCCAGGTACGAGTCCCATATCCAAGTTACGATAAAAGAACTCCAAGACTTGTACAAGCAAGCTAAAAATGGCATGGTGGCATTGGCATTTTTTTTTTTATCTCAAATTTCCTTTTTTAATCAGTAAGGTTGAGGGTAGGGTTTAGTGTAGGTGGAACATTCTTTTCAAACTTGACTCTTAGCAACACTCAACAGACATTTCACTTCTGAACTGCTTCTAGATGTACAATAATCAACATAAAACACTTATCTGTTTAAGATCAAAATGAACACTCTTTTAGAACCACTCCCTGAATTTGTCGCGTAATATTTCCTGGTTTGGAAATAGCTTACTTCCACAATGAACTTCAGACAGAATGAAACTGAAGACATGGTTAACGGTTAAATGCATGGTTATGTCAGCATGCATTGAAATATTATAATAAATAAGGCTGCACGATTATGACAAAAATCATAATTGATTATTCCCTTGAAATTGGAGTTGTGATTATTTATGATTATCACAATTTACACTGAATGATGTTTTTACCATTGTTTGATACAACTGCATGCCATATTATTATATAAAAATTAGCAGAAAACACTAACTGAAAAACCTTAAGTGCTTTTCTATAGTATTAAGCCTCAAATGTTATATACACATCAGATTGGTTTAAATTATATAAAAAAAAAAGTGCATGAATGATATTATAATGTTATACTAAAAGTAAAACAATGGAAAAACCCTTAAGATAACATAAAGAAGAAGAAAAAAACATATCTTAAGCGTGCAGAATAACATAAGTGAACTTAATTACCGATTTGAACGATTACTTAATTGTGGCATCCATAATTGTAATCGCGATTAGTTATTCAATTGAATGTGCAGCCCTCATAATAATTATACAGATATTTTTAGTAGGCCTAATTATACTGATGCAGATGAAGCTCATTTTCAAAGTGAGCTGGGCAGCGTATCATACACATGTCAAACATGAAGCCATTGGATACACAAAGATATTTTAACGTATAATTAAACTCATTAACTGCTGATTAGCGATTGCCTTGCCTGTGGCATAGGGCCTCCCATCATTTGGCCGACTTGAGTTAGCTGGCAGGGGAATAGGGCGTCCGGAGCTTAACAGGCCTGCTTTTGTCCACACTGACAAGCAACATGAGGAAGCCAATGCTGTTTTATTAATTAGTCCCTTTGAAAGTTGAACAATGTGGCTACACACATTACGACATTCGTGAGGCTGCTCCATGCATGCACACTTCTCCAGCTCCCTTGCTCTCTCTTTATTTCGCTATGAACGACTGAGGGCTGGTGGTCAATCATTACAGATGATCCATTCTTTCATAGCATGACCTTTGTGAGTCTGCTTATTTCAAAGCACTGCCCCTGCAATGCCTACATCTACCAGGCTCTCACTTTTAATTAAACGCAAATGAGAATGTTTGCTTTGATGAAAATGAGAAAAATCTTAGGTCAAGCACTTTCGTTATTTTCAACATGTAAATACTTAGCTTTGTTTTGCAATTGGTGCATCATGTTGATGCAGCAAACCCGAGGCACTGATGCTTTTGTTTTTGCCATGACTTACCCTTGTTTATTTGCCAAAAAACAATGATAGCATCATTATGTGAGATTATGTTTTGACAGGACATGTGCGGGGAGCGTTCGGCAGCAGACGAGCTCGGGATTACGTGCTAATGTTAAATCTGCATATGGTACAAGCAAAAATCAGCTTTAATGGGTCTGTAAATCCAAACTAATAAAGATTATTTCTAAGCTGATGAGAATGTAATACTGAATGTGAAAATGAACTACAGTACGTTCTGTCCTCGTTTTTTTACTAATTCCAGGGCATGATTAAAAACAACTGAAGAGAAACAACAAAGACAGACTGAACAAAACGAGTTATTGTAAATGACATCGTTTCAGCCATTTCATATTTTTCCTATTAAAATTATGAATCAGTGCATTCCATCATAAATACTGTCAGGGTAATATCACAGTGATTCTCAGGGTCATTTAGAGACATTTTCTTGCCTTTTTATACATCTCTGAACCTGCATTCGCTGATCTCTCACATCAGCAGTTGCTCAAGACCTGGGGAATCTCCTAATTGACTTTTCACTGAACAAATAATTAGATGAGTTAAGTCATTAAGAGTATAAGATGAAGTGCTACCATGGAGATCTCAGGGCGACTGAACACTATCTCAGCGTTGGATACCGACTCATCCTTCTGGACATGTAAATCTCTCTCTCTCTTCTGTTTTTCTCGGTCTATAAATGCAATGGAGTCAGATCTGATAATCAATCCTGTTTGATCCACAGTAAACATCACAATAACACAGTCAGAAAAGTATGTCAGCAGGCATTTGTAGGGACCCCTAAAATAAATATGCCTTTTGTTTTGAAGTATTTTAAAATATTGAAATTTGTGCTTTTCATTTTTTTTGTTTTCACATTTCAATATCATTTCAATGTGATATAACTAAATGTTTTGTTTCTTATCCAATGAGATGGCATTGAATGTAAATGTACTATTGCTGGCCAGTGATTGTTGAGCAGTATTAGTTTGCGTCATAACGTGTTACTAGAAGGGGGAGGAGCATCGCACATCGCGCATGGCGGAAAGAAAAAAGACGGTAATTTGACTGCTTGTGTTAGAAGTGCGTTATTTTGGAGACTTAATATATTCTGTGTAATATAAGGCCCAAAGTGTAGAGAAACGACGTGTGGTTTATTTTGTTTTTGCTATCTTCTTCGTGATCTTTGAGTCATAGTGCTGAGTCAAGACGTGTGTGATGAGGGCTTATCAGCTAGTGACATTCAAATTCATGGTCAATAACTGTGTCGAAGTTATTGGACGTTCGTGGTGGACTTCAGAATTCTTCCGGGACTGGAAAGATTGTGTGGTTCGTCATCGTGGGACGTGGATCAACTGGATTCATCGCGTGTCGGGACTGCTCGTGTGAAACTGTTCGTATTGACTACCCCATTGCTTCTTTCGTCGGATGGACGTAAGTCCATTATAAATGGACGTAAGTCCATTAAATTCATCAGCTGTAAATGTGCACCAACGAACTGGGCCCCAACGATAACCAACGACCGTATATTTGACTGCGTCACTGACTATGTATATTTGACTGCGTTACAGACTCTTAACTAATTTGCATACTGAAAGGAAAAACCTTATGTTGTGAATCGTGGGTTTTTTAATTGGTTTGAAAGAAATATTGTTTTATTTTCCTATTGCTCTACATGTTTCAGGAGAAAAGTGTTTAGCCTCTATCTAACAGGGTTTTGAATTTGTCAACTTGTATGCTGATTGAGGACAGTGTTTTAAAATAAAAAAGGAAAAAGTTAAAAATGCAAGTATAAAAACAAACATAAGAGAGACAAGGAATAGTTCTGAGACTGAACAGGTGATTTGTGCATTTTACTTACAAAAGAATAATCAATTTACATACCACTGAGTATAAGTGTTTATTTGTCTTCATACATAAAAAAAGTGTTTTTTTCCCCTTTTAAAGGGGATTATTACATTAATGTAAAATAAATATTTGTTGTTGTTTTTTTCCCCTTAACATTTGTATTCTGGTATTTCTTTGGAGTTTGGCAAGTTAATTCATTTAACAAGGTACTAATTTCTAGGAAACTATAAATAAGAATTATTTCATTTATTATTTTAGTAAAAGTTTTGTGTAATTGGTATAGGGAAAAGATACTTAAATTTTCATTTAAAGAAAAATACCGGCCAATTCACCATTCAACTGCCGGGAATCCAGGTTTTATCTTATTTGGGAAACATTAAAGTTAACCCCCAGGGTTAAGAAAAGGGTTACACATTATATTCATAATGGCTTGCGAAAGAAAAGTAACAAGTTTAATCCATCGACTAAAGCTGCGGTCTGGACTGAAACAAGACAAAACAAGCATAAAAGTCAGACAGCACAATCAGACAAAATATGGTTCAAATGTAAAAAAAAAGTGCAATCTCCCCAACCAGCACTATAATAATATATAGTGTGACCTCCGAGGAGGTAGGAATATCAGTGCTAGATATTGCAATGTTGAGGAGTCGCTGTGGGATGTAGCCATAGGTGGGAAATTGGCTCAGAGGGCAGCACGCCTGCTGCTCATGTGAAGTCCAAAGCCTCTTTGCTCAAGTACCGACTGGCCCACATCAGATCAACAACAGCAGGACAGCCAGAGCGGGGATACAGTATATCCTGATGAAAGATTCACCTCATCATTTGTAAGATGGAACTAGTCAAATCCTGGGAGTTCTCATCAACACTAGAAAGAAAAGTGTGGTTTAGAGCAGTGCTTCTCAACTGGTTTTGCTTTTTGCAATTTTACATTGGACATCAAGTGGCACCCCAAACCCAGTACCAAAATTGTTTATCATATAAGAGTAAACAAAAATGTCAAGCAACCTCTTCATGCGAGGTTCTGCCTTATTTCTTGCTTCTGCCCCCAAAAAACAATTTGTATCATATAGTATACAAGTAATTTCAAATTAAACACTCAAATGTATTAATAAAACAGCACTGTCTGATCAGATTATGCATGATTAGTGATGCAACAAATTAAAAAATTTCAATAATTATTTTAATGCTTTGGCCAATTCTAAAATTCTGAAATTTAGTCTAAATAAATAACCAAAACACTAAAAACCAAACCTTGATTGTTTTAATAGCTACATGTCAATTAAGTCATCACATTATAACGTATAGTATGAAAAAAAAGAAGAGATTTGGCAAATATAATATTTAAAATTGTTATTAAATACATATAGGTATGTAAAAATTGTGAAAATTAACATGTATAATCCAATATCAACTGATACAATACAATATAAATATCAACATAAGATATGTTGATATCTTTATAACAGCATAAAGTCTGAATAGATGCAAGACCTTGTCAACAAAAACACTGATAAATGCATTAGGAATTCAACAATATTAACGTTTCAAATAAGTATTATGGCCAGTGACGATACCCAAAAAATGCCCACAATATTTACACATTATATTTTAAATTTAGTCTAAATAATAGAGGCATCATATAAATGTACAATCCTGATATGTACAGATTTGCTAAAGATTACATTTAAGAGTGTAAATAAATTATTATTGTTTTTAAAGCTTATCATTAGAAGTCAGAATAATAATCTACATGTAAAAACAGAAAAAAAAAATTACATGCACAGTTAAATGTCCAAAAACAACTCATAGAATAATAATTTAAAAAAAATCATTGATAATAATAGTTTATATTACAGAATTATATATATATATATATATATATATATACACACATACACACACACACACTCAATAAAAAAATAAAAAATAAAAGGCACAAAAGCTGTCACTTTTTAAAAGGTACGTTTTTTTATATGTACACTTTAGGTACTAATTTGTACCTTTAAGGTACCAATATGGACTCTTTAGGTACAAAGCTGTGCCTTTTGAAAAGGTATCGCCCCAGTGACTGCTTTTTTACATTTTTTTTCTGAGAGTGTGTGTGTATGTGTGTATATATATATATTTTTTTTTTTTTTTTTTTTTTTTTTTGCAGTGTGATAGCAGTTTAGAACAACTGGTTAAAAAATATATCTACATTAGATATAATTTCTCATAAAGAGTGAAAAGGCTTCATTCACTCAATGTTCCCACTTCACAAGGGGTAGTAATCTACATTATTCTGTGCTGTAGTGGAAACTGAAATGATCAGTTATATATAACACACACCACAATAGATTGTTGGCCATGTGAAAATCATGAGTATCCAATCACACATAGACTATAAATCATTGATACATTGATCTCTTTTGCAACCACATCTGGCAAAAACACACAGTGGAAAAAATTGTGAAAAAAATGCTGCTTTGAATTTGTACACTGCCAGACTGAGGAATGCAAACCATGACACAGAGATGACTGAAACAGATTTGATTAATTTTATCTATCATTAGTGTTCACTTGAATAATACATTAATACTCGATAGAATTGGGAATTGCGCAAACATAGACAGCTGTCTAATTAAATATCAATGAAAGAAAGTCTGCCCATCGATATCACAAGGCTTGTGCATTAAATATGTTTAGTGTTGATGGTGATCATGGCACAATTCAGCCACAATCATAGCTTGTGTGTCATTAATAATTCATGAAAACTGAGTGAATAGATAAAGAGTAAATTGATCTTTATTTTACTAAACTTTACTCAAGTCTCACTTGCAGATTTAGTTATAATCTGATATGAAGCAAAATTATTAATCCTCTAAACAGCATAGAGTCTGATTAGACTCGAGACATCTGACGTTAACAAAAACACTAATAAATGCATGATTAGGGAGGCAACAAAATTAACATTTCTTATAATTATTTTAAATGCCAATTAAGATAAATCCCCAATATTAAAACTCTATTTTAGAAATGAAAATGCCATTTTGTCTAAAATAAAAAATAAATAATAACTCAATAATTTTAAATGTTAAATCTGAATTTAGAATCACAACATTTTAAATGTAGAGTGTCAAAAAATTTTTTTACAAGATTTGAAATTGTTTTAATACATTAATACTGACATAATTGTGGGAAAAGTGCAAACATAGACAGCTGTCTGATTAAATATCTATAAAATAAAGTTTTTGCCCATGAATAACACACTCAAGGCTTGTACATTAAATATGTTTAGTGTTGATGGTGATCATGGCACAATTCTACCATAATCAGAACTTGTGGCCTTCATGAAAACTTACTGATTAGGTGAAGAATAAATCAATCTTTATTTTACTAAACTCTTTACTCAGGTCTCACTTGCAGATTTAGTTATGATCTGATATAAAGCAAAATTGTTAATATTCTAAAACAGCACAAAGCCTAAATTTATTTTGTAAAAGCAAAAAAAAATTATAATAATACAAAAAAATATATATAATTTAAATGTTTGAATTTAGGCATCACAACATTATAATGTACTTTTTAAAAAACACATTTGTATTTGGAGAGTTGAATCGCTTGAATAATACATTAATACTCACATAGATGTGAGAACTGCGCACAACAAACAGCCGCCTAACTAAATAACTAAAATATTAAAACATTTCTGCACATTGATATTTAGCGCTGATGATGATGCGCAGCACATTTCAAACCTCCAGCTTTTTAATAATGAGCCATTCATGAAAAAAGTCATGAAAACTAACCAAATGGGTAAAGATAAAGAATAAATCAATCTTTATTTTACTAGACTCTCTACGCAAGTCTCACTCACAGATTTAGTTACGATCTGATACGAGGCTTTAATTTGTGTGTGCTGTTAGGATAGTGTTGTGTCACTGAGCCGAACGAGGAGCAGAAACAAACAATGAACAACCATAATCTGGAGCTTGAATCGTAGGTCACCGGGGGGCTGCTTGCGCTGCCTCCTAGTAAGTGTTGTGATGTCAGCTCCTTTACACACTCGCCATCCATCTTACTGAAGCAATGGAGTCCACTGCAAAAAAAAAAGAGAGAGGGAAAGAAAAACAATGGCTGAATGTATGTTTAGGGAAATAAATGAAATCTAAGGGTAAAGTACTCCTCCCCAGATGCAACATTTTCGACACTGAATCTGGAAACAAATGACGTAGGGGCCCCGCTAGGCCACAGCAAGACAGTTTGGGAAACAAATGTCCTCTGATCTAAATGCCCTCTGGTTTTAAGAGTCTAACCTACGAGCATTACACCAGGGCCCGCTAGCTAGGCTAACGCAAGCCATTATGCTCCTCTGCTCTTTACCTGCGCAATAGAGACAAGAGAGAGAAACAATGGAGCTCATCTTCTGCTATTCACACAGCACCTGAAGCAGAGCATGTCTTATTCCTCGCCCGAGGCCTTCCACCCCGTACAGGCTCGGATCACACCAAACAGTTCATCTTTAAAGCACGTCGCATGGAGACACCACAGTCATACTGATACCCAGGCTAAAGGTGCGAGGCTCTAGCATGCCTTTCTATCCCAGCATGCTAAGCTCAGAAAGATACAGGCTTTTAGATGAATACATAGCAGCTACCTATGTTATAAATAATGTCTCAGACCATTGTTAACAATGCATTGTTAGCCATATCTGGTAACAGAAAAACGGGGGTTTTCTGGAGAAAAAAAACACTACAAAATAAAATGCATTAACATCTATTTTAAATATTTTGACATTTGAAAAATGATTAAACTTAAAAGAAAACACACTTCTCCTACAAGGCTCCTCTTTGTTTTTCAACAGAGGATCTAAGCTTCCCTTTTAGTCATGAGCCATCTAAATGGGAGCAAATCTTATCATTCACAAATGCTGTGACAAGCTCACCTTGTTATAACTATGTAAGATATGATAATATGAACCCTCTGTCAAAGGAGCATCATGCGGTTACAGTTGTACTGAGTTTCATTTAGGATGTTTCTCTTTTCTACCCACTTCTTGTGCATGACACTACACATAAATCAGATGAAACATTTCACACTGCTCATCATCACAAAAACAAAATATAATTTCAAGGAGGATTTTCGAGAATAAAAATAGAAATGTCGTGTTAGTGCACTACCAGTGTTTTTTAGGAAAAGAGAAAAACTGAAATATGATTTCTTAATGACAGAGGAAATATAGCAGACAAAAAAAATGGCTAAGACTAAAAAAAAATTATTTGTAAAGTACATCAATAAAATACACTAATAATAATAATAATACCACAAAAGTGTGATTTTTTTTTTGTATACAAAACATGTTGCAAACATTTATCAGCAAAGCGACTCAAAAAAAACTTGACCAAAAATGCATACATTTATATGGAAACACAAATTGTTTTTTAGAAAAATAAATAACACATGAAACATATTTATACATGGTATGTGTGATCTGTTTTCTGTCTGGATTTGCTGCATTGCATTCTGAAAGTCATTCTCTTGTAAAGACTGGCCCTAAAGCACTTCTAATTTCCACGGTCTACCTATGCCTCCTATTGGCCTGTTTCATTCAGTCACCCTATACTGCATGCTGAGTGCAATCTAAAAGCGCAGAAAGACAGCAAGAAACCGAGGTGGTTGAGGGTGGGGGCAAGAGGGAGATGAGGTTAAGAGAGAAACAGAGAAAGAATGATATCTTATGAATGTTGACCACTGTCTCCTTACATAAATCTGCACATTAAGTACAATAAATGAGACTTTTGCTGCTGAGGCTTGGACAATGGAGTCTGAATCAGTAATGTCATTTAAAAGCATTCACATCAGAGGAGATGGCGGACCCAGACACAGCAAAACATGACGAGACAAGTCACACTTAGGTTTTAAATTTGTCTACTTGAAACTGAAATTTCTACATGCCTTACAATTAAAAGAAACCAAGAGATGCAAAACCGTTTACTATTATATATATGTGTGTGTGTGTGTGTGTGTGTGTGTGTGTGTGTGTGTGTGTGCACACAATATGTATGAATAAATATGTATGAATAAACATGGATAAGTGTTACAGTACTAAGTGGGTAAATGGCTTTAAGCTTGATTAGAAAAGAAAATAATGATTTTAATCTTGATTTTAAACTTTGTTACTTCTACTTCTTTTATAAATCCATTTGTATTGTGAAGTCTGTCCGTTTATTGTAATTTCGATAACCAAGCACATTATAAACCACATAAAAACAAATAAAAATAAATAAAATATATTTAAATGAATATATAATATACAAATATTTGATTAATATTAAAAAAGGTGTTTTCAACCCTGATAAAAAGATTTTCTTAAAAAAAGTCAAATAATCATATTAGTATATTTTTTTGAAGGATCGTGTGACACTGAAGACTGAAGTAATGACTGCTAAAAATTCAGCTTTACCATCCCAATTACATTTTAAAATATATTAAAATAGAAAAGGGGTATATTAAATAATAACTTAAAATATTACTGTATTTTGATCATGCGGTCTTGCTGAGCATTAGAGACTTCTTTCAAAACCATTAAATAAAATCTAACCAACCAAGCTTTATGTTTAAAACAGCTGTGTTGCTTAATACTGTTTGTATCTAATATCATTTTGCTGATATATACACCTGAAATGTATGTACTGGCTTCATAAAAAAACAAGATCATACGCCACATTTTGTTTAACTATAAATTAAAACTAAAAAATATTAAAGCAGTACCTCTTAAAAGGAAAAAGACAGATATTAGCTATTAGATCTTTTAATTTGTAACTTTAATTCTCAAATC
Source organism: Carassius carassius (assembly GCF_963082965.1). Lineage (NCBI taxonomy): Eukaryota > Metazoa > Chordata > Actinopteri > Cypriniformes > Cyprinidae > Carassius > Carassius carassius. The sequence goes on from NC_081796.1 coordinate 18,503,328, forward strand.
AAGAAAGGTTCTGATCATTGTCCACACTGATGAGAGGAACCAGACTTTCAGCTTTTATTTTACACTTTCGTTCAATCCAAAAGCTCCAGATGGAATTTATGCATTTTATGTAGTAAAAGAGACAAGACTATTCTAAGCTTCGTACATGACCAGAGAGGACACTACATCGGTGTAAAAATCACTAAACGCACGTGCATTCAGCATTAGGGCCAAAACACCATGCATTAGTATAGTAATAAATATTGACGCACGCTAAAAATGACAGCATAAATGTTAGGAATCAGAGGGATTAGAATGTTTGAAGAAATGAAGCATGTAATGACGCTAGATTCACCTCCATTATTTTCAGCCTGCCACAATTCCTCTATTACTTCACTTAAGAGGCCACATCAAAGATGCAGCTGACGCCTTTGAAGCATGTATCGGAAACTGAACTCTCAATGGCCCCATTTTACAAAGCTTGACTCCGGGATCCCACCAAGTTCCAAGAAGCATATGACCCTCCCATTAGGCAGAACACAAAAAAGGGGTCAGGCACCCACAAACCCCCGCACATTTCAATTGGTAATGGAATCGCACGGGCGATAATTAATGTCCCTCTTTCCAAAGGTGGTTCATTTTAAATATCGCTGCTAAATCCCTCTCTCTGCACTGAACTGCTGCTTTTATTTTTTAAAGAGTAATCCTGCTATTGTTGAACCTGAACAGAAAGTGAGAGCCAACGAAGCACTGAGGTGGCAAGAGACAAAAAATAAATAAATTAAAAAAAATTGCGAATCCGAGTCATCAGAAATCAAGAAAGTGATCTAGGTCAGTGGTTCCCAAACTTTTCCATTCCACGACCCACCTAGACAAGTGTAATATATTTCACGACCCACCAAAATATAAAAAAAAAAAAAAAAACAACGAGTGAAATTACTTTAAACCTAATCTTACTTAAAATTTTTATGACAGAAATTAAGTATTTAAGAAAAATAACCATTTTATTTTAGAGTACAACTGAAAATTTCACTACAAATTTACAAGTTTTAATTTTTGTTTACTGGCGTTAAAATATGTAGTGTCCATAAAAACGTGAAGCAGGCTCACTCCAGTGAAGTGTGATCTGCGCTGCTGTGTTTTGTTGCATTCATGATCCTTCCGTGTGTGTCGGCGAGAACGGAGCACAATCCAACACTTTTTTAGAAAAGCATAAGAAGCAAAGCAGAACTATCTAAAACAGTTTGGAGATTAAAATAATTGTGAAATAGGTAAAAAAAGACCGATTGAACCTTTTAATGACATTGCTCTGAGACCTTCAAAACACGCAACGCACACGGACTTAATTGCAATTTGAAAATCACACTAAGGATATTGCAGTTCATTATTAATGTTGGTGGGCTATATCGTTGTGATGAGTGGGTTCCCAGTTCCCGCCTCCTTCTTCCTGTGATTGTGAAGATTTTAATGTTTTACACTGGTGCCGAAGCCAGGGAGGAAGGAGGGGCGCGCTGCCGAAGATCCTTCGCCGCTGGGGTGAATCCGCAGTGCCATCGAGCAGGGCGAAGGAGTCTGCCGCCGAGGGTGCTCGATGTGGTGGGCTGGAGTGAGTTGCCGGGGGGGGGGGGGGGGGGCGAACTCACTCCAGCCCACCGCCTCGATGACTCCTTCGTGGAAAGAGGTGGGAACCGGCGGACAATCAAACAAAGTTTTAATAACCAAATAAACACAAAACAGCGCGACAGCCCCTCTCGGATGACTGCCGTGCACAAATAAAAAACAAACACAAAATAAAACCCAGGCCTGGTCCTCTCTCGTCCTTCACTGTCATCGCTCCTCTTTTGTATCTTTCCGATCTCCTCCGTGGTTCTTGAGACCGGTGAGTGTTGCTCATTTCCCAATCACTCCACCGGCCTAGCTCTGTTCCCATGGCACTAGGCCCCGCCCCACTCGTCACATTCGTGCAGCCCTAGACTGAACTGTGTTAGTGTCTGTGTGTCATTGAAACGCAAAATTAGCTGCAGCCAAGTGACTTTGTGCGACCCACCTTGTTCCATTCCGTGACCCACGAGTGGGTCGCGACCCACAGTTTGAAAACCCCTGATCTAGGTGACCGATTGGATTCCCTTTTGATGCTCGGCCACAGTGGCTCTACGCTTGCCAACTCAAGCTCGGACCGTATACAGCATGGATCATCCAAACCAAACTAAAATGAAGAGGTTGATAAGCTAAAGTGTATTGGATCTGGTAAGAGTTTGTTTCTGGCCCCTGGGTGGTGGTTTATGGTAATGTTAGTATCAATACAAACAAAGGCCATACAGCTGTACAAAGTACATCAAGGAAATGAAAGACAAGGCTGCCTCTGTCAGTGCAGTTTACAATAAAAAAGGGATTTAAAGGCAGGCCGACCGATCACTGGGGAGCCACAAAATGAATGAACTGTAGAAATGCTCCGAGTTTATCCTTTTCGCTAGCGGTTTAGGGACTAGCTAATGGTCGGGACAGAAAATATATAACCCGGACACGTTTGGGCATCACAAAGGTCAGGAAAGGGTCAAACCAAGCAGACAGAATGATAGGGATCCTGTCATAAAACGCCATTATTGAGAGAATAATTGATGAATTTCTGTAAGCCATTAGATAAAACATTTCTGATTAGGAAGACGTCGTCAGCCATCACGTGAGAAATTTATATAGGGGTTAAATATGAAGTACAATCAATACACTGTTTGAAACCTTTAATGACAATTAAATGAAGAACAGGGGGCTTCAAGGTGAGAACAACCATTCATTTCTGAAAGATGCGTTGTGGATTTTAAAAAACTAAGTATAAATACATCACACTCACTGGAGAAACTCAGTGATTGATTACCATTTTTTAGTTTTTTGTTTTTTGTGTGGTTAAAAAATCATGTACTGTATAAACAAACAAGAAAAAAAAACCTTTGAAAGATATTTTAGCATCACACTGTACATCAATTATGAAATTGGAAATAAACATCCTTGTGTTGACATTACAGTATTAAATTCTTAAGAACGGTCTGGTGAAGAAACACAAAGAGATTGAGCACTTGATCCATATGAAGGGTTTATGACAAATCTCTGTTATCCACAATAAATCCATTCTTTTGTCCATTTCAGAATGTCCTCATTATTAAAATCTGGCAAAACAAAAATAGTATTTATGCTGATGGCTTAAATTGCATTGAAATTAAGATACTTACAATAACTAAGAGCTTAAAAACCCTCAAGTGCTCAATAAAAGCTCCTCAGAATTGCTAAGAATGGTGTATTACTGTATTACTATATTTCTGCTTCCCTGTATTACTTAATCTTGTTTCATTTCATTTTCTCCTGTCTCATTATGCCTCATTCTATAGTTTGTCTCTCAAATTATACGGAAATTACACTTAAAAGCAATAAAGGGTCATCTAAAATAGCTGTGTTTAAGATTGAATCATGAATTTCAAGGACCTATGAACGCAAGCTTCCATTACGGTCCAATTCCCAGCTTATTTCCCCGATATACATCTCCTGCCTGTATTCAAAATTCACAGTTCCACAAGTGACAAGAGCATGTCTCGGACATCTGAGAAGTAAAGGCTTATTCCTGACCTGGTTTCCATGGCAACCCAGTGCTGACTATTTGCTGGCAGGTTTTGACACGAAGGAGAAATGTAGGTCTGGCTGTCTTTGTTGAGCATTATATGTTTATGTTTTCATGTTCAACAGGATTTTTTTTTTCTTTATCAGATTGTGCTTTAAGGTTAATATACAAAATATATACCATATTCTGTGGCAAATATTTGAAATAAATATTGTGTCATTAATTGGTTGTTTCTAATTAAAACATAATACTAATTGTTACTATACTGATATTACTATATTAGGAAAAAATGGATAACATATTTGAAAATTATATTTTTTTTTGAGTGGGTGGGGGGGGGGAATCAATCGACTTGGCTTGCTATACAGGCCATCATACTGCAATTCATAATTATTTACCAACCCAGAGTACAAGAATTAGCATTTTGATTTATACTGACCCTGTTCAGGTTCAGGTCAATATCACTTCCATTTCTAAATAAATTCAGGAGAATTAATTGAAAATGAATTGACTGCTGAATTCCCCTTCGGTTTCCATATAAATGTCCAAAAAATGTATCCAAGTTCACCTCTTAAGTCTCTTACATCTCATCTCTTTACCTGCTTTCTGAATCAGCCTAATTGAAGCTCGAATAGACTCCTACATGAGATATATAACCCGACACACATACAAGTTCTATAAATCATACTAACATAAAAACATAACTATATTTTATCCTTTTAGTATGATTCACTTCAGTAAAAATTAGAAATTTTAGCTATTACAATTTTGACTGAAACTAAGAATAAAAAAATCATGGGATAATAGACTGTGAGAACAATCCCTCTCCTGTCACTTTGTAATGCATAAATTGCCAAAGCTGACCACCGTTACTTGTAAAAGCAATCTGGCATTCCTCTTTCATTTCTCCATCTCGCTCCGCAATCCTCCAGCAGTATTAGCGATACTAGGAAAGGTCACATGATAAATGACTGACAAACACATCAAACCATATTAGCTTGTAGCTTTGTTATCAGCTGACGGCAGAGATAACAGAAAAATGAAGCTTCTCCCGAATAATTCGGCTTTGTGTTTTGCCTGCTCTGCAGTCTAAATCAGAAGGAGGGATACTAAGGGGAGAAGGGAGAAGCTGTTTGTCTCAGCGCCTGACAGTGGGAGAGCAATAATACGCATTAATGATGGTGCGTGTGCAAGTCTGTGCAGCCAGGAGCAGTCAGTCACATTGGCTCCCAGGAGGTGCCAGTGAGCCAGGGTACACTTACACACACAGACACATATATATACACCTCCCCAAGGCCCCCAAGGTGAGAGTGACCACCGGCCCCTGTCTACCCTTTGAGTCAAATCAGGGTTTTCCAAAAGAGTGATTAAGAATGGCACAGGCGTGTTGAGAAGCGGGAAGAAATTTGGAAATGGCAGTTCAGAAACAATCAAGGCGAATTTCAAACGGATTAGCCTGGGAGGTTCTGAGCACGAGTTTTTAGACGCTAGCTCAACTTTCCAACTGAAAGTCATCACACAGCCAGAAAAAATCAATCACGTCTCCTCCAGGATGAGAAAAGTAATATGAAAAACAAGTGCAATGGCTGCCATCTGCGCAACACAAAACTGTTCTGCTCCAAAATGAATTGCCATAGATATTTCCTTCCCCAGCTTCCTGCTTTTTATTTGTGTTCCCCATCAGCCTGTTCTCATTTCTCAGTTGTACTTTTTGTAGTTGTGTATACAAAAAAAAAAAACTGTTCCGCTGAGAAAATTGGGTAGCTACACTTAGCAGGTTAATATTCCGCAAGTTAATCGAATTGTTACTTATAGACAACAAAGAAAAAGCAAAAGACGACAGAAACAATTTCTACTGGGTTGGAAACAACTTAAAATAGCAAAATGAAAGAACAAACATAGGGACTTGTAGGCACTTACATTGCATTGCTTCCGATCTTTACATAGTATTCTTTTTTACATAAAGACTTCTATTCTATATTCTATACTTATTTTTACTTAATGTTGCATTAATAAGATTAGTGTATAGCACTTTATGGATATACATGTCTATAGTTTTGTATGGTATTATACAGTACAGATATTCCTCTGCATCACCACAGCTGATTCAAAACAATGTTTCTTGCACTGAATTTACTTGGTAGCAAATTTTCCATGCGCTTCCTTTCCATCTTAAGCCTGACAGCATCTTAAAACATAGATTTCAGTGTTAGCAGGCCAGTTTGAGCGCTTTGGGTTATCCACTCCAACTTATGGACATGACCTGAGTGGGAGAGGAAGAGATTATGGCAGAATGAGCGAGGGAGAGGGCGCTTGGGACCTAAGCTCCCTCACATGAAGCTTTCATTACATGAAGGGCGAGCCGCAGAGAAACCTGATTTACCATGGGAATGTGTTCCTGCGCCAGAAAGCCAGTGCTCCTGTCAACCTCCATACCGGTATCCCTTACTGTAGCTAAATGGAGAGAAAGAAAAAGGAGACCCAACAATCCTTGTCAGAGCCAAATACTGTCTTTAGCCCGTGTACGGATTTGAAATAATTGCAGTTGTCATTAATGCCAAGAATTAGGCAGTGGCCTGCAATGGTGGAGCCAGGGCAGATGCTAACGAATCATGTGAAGCCATGCATACTTGACATTTATTACATAAAACAATAAGCAGCAAAAACCTCTTGCTGCATAATTACACCATTTAGACATGATCGGGATCAGACGTAATGAAAAAGACCTGCAGGAAAAAATAAATTAGTTGCCATCTGCTTTCCTGGAGGGCCTGCCACCACCCTGGAGAGACATCACGGATAATGTGAGACTTTAGGAGCTCTGCTTTAGCTGGGGAATGACACTAATTCTGCCCAGTGTTTATCTCCCCTCACTGAGCAGAACTCATAAAGATTTCGTGTTACTCAAATAAGCCCTACAGTTTTCACTCTGATCGTGCTATAGATAGATGTGCTAGACACAGCAGGCTTTACACAATCTTACAGCATACGTTTTATAGAAAGGTATTAAGACAAAGCGTCTTCATTTCAGACTTATCAAAGCTTAGTTTAACACCACTGTGGAAATTCAACTTAAATATTTATTAGGCTGAAGTTTTAGTATCAACAATTCGCATAAATCAGATAATGTGAAATTCTCAGTTAGGGGTCTTTTACTGTTTAGAATTTAGTAATAATAATGATAATGTACTATGAATTTCAATTTATATTTATAGAATTATAATCTTTATTATTATTATTATTACTAATATTGTTGCTATTATTATTATTATTTCTTCATCATCATTTAGGTAACTTTATAACAGTTTTCGACTTTTTTGCTGTATCCACAGCTGATCCAACTTTCTTCCAAAACTGAAAAATGTAATTAAAATGTCAAATATCATTGCCATCACACAGAAACAATATTACAAATCATCATCTTCATACACCCTGCACCAAAATCAAGACAAGTTGATCAAGGCCATGATCAGATGCTTATTCCAGGCCATACATGATAAATGTTTTAACATCTATTTCTATTTAAGAAGACAATATTAGTTGTGGAATAATTATTATTTATTAAGTAATATCAACATGGTAATATCATATGACACATTAATCTCATATCTCAATAACACACACACACATAATATAAAATGTTATATATTTATAAATTATGCCACAAATTATGACACTGGATACCAATTTACATCATGTTAAACAGTGTGTTCTTGTGTACTTTGCTTGTATAACATGCATGATATATTTAAAGGACAGGTCTGATATGGGTTTTGTGCAGTTTTCTGCAGCCAAGAGCAGCAAAGGCATATATAAGGCATTATTTTGGTGCGCTCCTGGCTACAGAGAATTAGAAAATATCAGACTGTCATTGTGATTTGATACTAGGATGAAAAATGTCAAAAGTGGAGATGACAAATCAGCCCAGTGAGGAGAAGTGGCTCTCAGACAGGGGATGTCATTTGTCATGATTGCCATTTGACTGCACTCCCAGTCCCCCTCCTCCACCGGCTTTACTGCCTACAGATGAATGATAAATTGATAGCCATTAATTCTAAATTACCCAAATTTGCATCTAGCATGTTTGTGAAAATCAAATTTATCAATGCTTTCCTTTTTCCATTTTTCCTCCCCTTCGCTCTCCTCTTCTTTGCTTTGCACGAAGCCTGAACCTTTCGGTGGACAGACGGGGAATTAGATTTGGACTCTGCACAATACACACAGCCAGACCATCAAACCCTAAGCTTGGTGACATTTCCAAATGTTCATCTCCCCTCATTTCAATCGTCCATTTGGAATGAATAAAACAGCCAGGCGACTTGAAAGAACGGCAGCCCCCTGAGCTTCGCTGAATCTATGGATCATATCTCCACCTCCTCGAAACCCCCAACCGCCCCCACCCTTATGCCCCCACCCTAAGCCCAACCTTTAGGAAGCCGAGAGGCTTTGTTGGAGGGGGACACAGCTGAGCCTGCCTCACATCCAGAGCCCCCTGCATAATACTGGAGGTAATTAAGCCACAGCTTCAAGGTTGCATGGACACAAGACAATTCGGCCTAATGAAGTATCGATCGGCTGCAGCAGAAGTAAAACAAGTTGACATTCATTTAGAGGAACTAGTGAGAATATGCCACAATGCCACGAATGACGTAAGGCTACAATGGCACACGGTTTAGTCATATGAAAACAATGTAGTCTAGACTATAAAACCTCTTGTTGAGCTACTTTGTCAAATCAACAATCACGACCATGTATGTTTTTGGTACTATTAAAGGGTGTATAATAGAGAGTTTGGTTATAAAACAAAATTAAAAATTGATTTCAAAGAAAAAAATAAGATTTAACCAAATGAGTTTTACAAGAAGCAATGGCTTTCAATGGCATTCCCCTTAGATTGATATCAGTCTAAATCTTGATATTACTTTTTAATAGAACAACGGACATTCAGATTGTATCAGACTGTGCGGTATTAAACAAATTCACAATTATTCCAATATGAAATATCCTGAGAAACATACTTGATTTGGTCTGTCAGGAGATGTTCCTGAGAATATGATATTATTGCTCCAATGAGGTCTGATCTAGGTTTGGTTTCACTAAAAAAGGTCTACATGTCCTGAGAAAACCTCTCATAGCAGAAACCCCCCAGTGACAATCAAATTTCTTTAACAAATCTGACTCATTAAAGTAGTTTGATTGACAAATGTTATGATTCATTACATTTGCCCTAGTTCAATGACCAAGCAGCTGACTACGCTGTGCTAAACTAATGAGTGGCTCTCTGAAGACCTTGCACTAGATCATCTTAGAGCAGCTTGAGAAGGCCTTTTCCAGATCAAAATTGGGTTTTGTTACTTAGTTTATTTTGATTAAATTAAAAATGACTGAGAATTCTTAAGTTTTATTTAAACACACTTACTGTACGGAATAAATTTAAATGTGTAATATCAAGTACTTACAATTCATTTGCATTCAAACTTCTTGATTATCATTATTTTATTTTTTTTATGCAATGCAGACTTACAGAGACGCATTTAATCATTTGTCTTAGAGTAGTTTAATACTTAAAACAATATCTAAATAAAATATTTTTTTATTTAGCATTATGGTGGAAAACCTATCACTCCCTTTTATTTGCATCTAATCAGTAAAATGTAAATTAATTTCTAAAATAGTAGCAAATCTGCTGAAACAAATTATGTTTGTTGAAAAGGCTTAATTTATTTATATGGTAAGGTTTTCACAATTTAAGTTGAATGTTTTTTTTCTTTTTTAAGTGCACATAAGGAGCATTAGGATGCGAATTACACATTTTACAGCAATTGCCGAGAAGAAAAGGTCTGACGGTCATCTAAACTACATCACATGCTAACAAAATGCTGATAAGAAACATAATTCACCACAACTAATCAATTCATTTTATCTGAAATAAACACAGCTCCGCACTTTCCATGAAATTCAAACCGAGCACTCAAAACACCCACATTTGTAGCTTATCAGCCCAATCAAATGCAAACATCTGGGCGAGAGCAGAAATTTTTCCTTAAGTAATTGTCAGTCTTTTAATGGAGTCCACAAATGTCAGTTGCCAATATGTTTTAGCATTAAATGCAGCAGGAAGGATCCAGAAAGGTGGGCTATTCAGCAGAACACAACGCATTGTTAAACAGCCTCAATTATGCCAAATAGCCAGGTTTGGACACATATTTGCATTGTGTAATATCTACAATCAATGCAGACATGAAAGTCAATTTGACTCTGCTTCATAAGGTGAAACTCACAGTAAGTGAAAACCACTAGCGCTTTACATAAAAAGTACAGTGAGTTCCATTTGTCAGAGGCACGGTTCAAATATTTTGACATACTTTATGATAATAGCTGCATAAACCTGCTAACAAATCACCAATCATGTGCAAACAGGAAAAAAGAATTCGTTCCACTGCCAAAAAGATCACACTGATGCATTACTGTATCTTTGTCAAAAAATGGCAGTCAAGTGTCACGGTGCGTTAACATTAGCGCAAGGCCTTAAATACATTTACACAAAACATGGTACAAAAAAATTCCACCCACAGAAGCAGAATACTTTATATAAAAGTCCGCATAGCATTTGGAGTGAAGGTGAGAGATGCTCAAAGTGCAGGTCAGGTGACATGATAAACAGAGAACTGAACATGTACTCAAATCTCTAACTCCCTTTTATTCTCTCTGTGCTCATGGCATAGACTGCAAAGATTACATAACATAGCATAACTACACACTACATTAAGGATTCCGGTAGAAACACCTAAAGGCAAAAGCTTACTCTAAAAAGGTTTTTTATACACATTTATATGGATATGAATTCAAAATTTGCTGGCCAACAAAACACATTTTGAGACAAAAGCTAAAAAGGTTTTAATGAAACATTGGTCATTCAGTTGCACAGACTAATTAAGAAGTCAGACAGTGAATTATAAACCACCTAAACATTTGATTTCACTTTGTACTCAGAAATACTACTACTTTTTGATAGCTTATAGCGATCATAAATCACATAAATTATAAATGAGAGATTGTTTTGACACACATGGAGAAAAAAAAAAGAAACCGCTGTCCAGTTTATGAAAGAAGTCAGCATAAATAAAAAATGTTCTCATGGGCAATCATAAATATGGAGAAGCGAGGTGTGAAAATGAATATCTAGTCACCGCAAAAAAGAAAGGAAAAAAAAATAGGGGCGCATTGTGCAGGGCTGCTCTCTGCTTGTCTTACTGTGAGTTGTTTGGTTTCTTCTCTTACCCGTCACAGACGCAGATGAGTCAGTCCAGTTTCTCAGAGGATTCTGCTGCTGCTGAAGACCATCTACAGAAACCACACTGTGAACACTTCACTGAAATACATATACTTCAGATATTATTTGCGTCAAAACATCCACGACTTTAACTTTTGTCACAGCTCGCAAAACGCACAATGATCGCTGTATACATTTGCATGTATTGGATTTTGTACAGCTCTCAGTTCTATGAACGTGTATATCTACATTCACAAAGCTGTACTCTGAAAAAAAGAAAAAGGTGATCAAACAAATTTCACCACACTGTATAATAAGAAGAAGAAGAATTTTAAAAAAATACACTTAAAATAAAACAAACAAAAAACAATAAAAGAAATATACAGCTTGTTTAGTTTCTGATAGCAAAAGCTTTTAAAGTAAAAAAAATTTAACTTATTTATTGCTTGTTTTTAAAAATGTTTTTAAGAAAATGTAAAAAAGAATTTTCATTTCCCTTTATTATGATTTTATATATATATATATATATATATATATATATATATATATATATATATATATATATATATATATATATATATATATATATATATATATAATTTCAAAAGAGAAAGAAATATGATAAACAATAAAAAAATATAAATAAATAATATTAAAAAAACACAAAACTTGATTAGTTTTTGATTGGAAAAGCTTTTAAAGTTGTTAATAAAAAAGTATTTTGATATGTATTGACATAATAATGAAATTTAAATATGAATTGAATTAAATTATATATATATGATTTATTTAATTTTTTTATACAGTGCAATCTTAAAAAAAAAAACAATTTCATACACATCATATTTCTTTTGTAATTAGTTTTTATTCAACCACTACTGTAATTTAAAGTGTTACTGATATTAATTTCACAACTTCTGGCTAGGCAGACACTTTACACAGATTTCAAAGTTTCTCTTTAACTGTACTTTGCTAAACTGCAATATCAGTATGTCATATGAAAAAGTAGGCCAGGAACTATCAATCTAATCCTCATCACTACCCAATCTGCTGTATATGAATAGTGCATGATTCATTCTTCAGTATTAATCATGTACTTTGTTCATATAAAACAAAGCTTAAGCTCTATTTGCTAAGATATTTGACCCTGTGAAAGAGTTAAGACATTACAGCTTGGATTTAAAATGCATCTAAAGATTAAAACTCCTGGTTGACTATTAGAGAGGATTATAGATGAAGGAAAATTATTTTTCATTTTGATGCAAAAGTAAAAATAAGGAACAGGTGGTACATAATATAAATTTTGATAGCAGATAAGGTTACGCAGAATATGTGTAACATATCGCTCCCCTCGCTTCAATCAGAGCAATAAAATTAAAGTAATACCTTGCACAAGCAACAAGATTTGTTGTAAATATATGCTTCAGTGCTTCAGGCAATGTGCTACTTCAGAAATACAGCACGACTTTGATCTTTACTCATTGTAATGAAAAAATCCTTTATGACTATCAAATAAGTCTTACATTTTTTTTCCTTTTTCTGACTGTGAATATTTTTTACCAGAAAAGAAGTGTATGTTTACAGGTGAAAGGAAATTACTCAAGAGACACCGAAAGTTTTGGCTCGGCCAAAAAAAGCATATTTTCGCAATTCAGTTGCTTTGAAATGCAACCAAGGTCACTGTCAAATAAATCAATTTTAGCATTCACACTACCTAAAGCATTTCAGTCGTTTTTTTCTTTTGAAATCAAAGATACTGGGTACAAGACTACTTGCAACTATTATTCTCACATAGAGTTTGCTCAAAGCAAAAGGGTGGACAATGACCTTTACCAATGACAGGACACTAAAATACAACAAAAAGCTCTGTTCTAGCTCATTCTATCATTCCTTCTCATTTCTATCATTTGATTAATGGAATTGTATGATCAATCTATGTATTCCAGAACAACTCTAAAGGACTCTTTTCTAGGTAAATACTCCCACCCATATAGTGGGGATCAAATGTCTGAGATTGCATTGAAGATCTGGGAATCTAAATCAAATTTAAACTTAACATTTTAGGATGTCGACCAATTTTAAATAGAAATATTATGACGTTAAATGAAAAGAAATGTACATTTTTGCAGGTCAATATGCATATTAGTACATTTGTAATATTGATTGTGTGATTAAAAACACCCAGAAGTGTAATAAATGAATTTTTTTTTTCATTATAAGTTATATTAAATAAGAAAAATGCAAAACAGAACAAATTTTAGCATAGTTTTCTTAAGCCATAGCAGCCCACTAGGTGACTGATCACTGAGGGAAAAAGGATTTACATTTTTTCCAATTACATTAAAATGATCTCAGACTTTATGATGTTTTTAAATCACTCTTTCACACAACATGGAAGAGGTTCATAGTTCAACAGGTCACATTTCCGGTCTCTGCCAACGAATACTTAGTATTTACTTTGTAAATTGATGTATTTCAATCTTGTGATGACAGTATGCACAGCTGTAAATGTATCTAATTTGAAGCAAAGCACCAGGATGCATTTTTATATGGAGGTCCTGAGATCTATTTACTTGATTAAATCTGAGCTCCTAATCCTTCATAAGAGACAATGTTGATAATATTTTTGGCATCTGTTGAAGTCCACTATTGGTGTTTATTTGATCCACTCAAGCGACATACGACTCTTGCTGGCCAAGAATTTCAGTATAACAATAAAAATAATCTGCCATTAATTTGATAGATTGTATTAATATAATATAGTATAATATAATATAAAAACAACTTGACAAATATTATTAATAATGAAACAAGTAAACAACAACACAACAATATTAGTTCATTTTAATTGGAAAAGCTTTTTTTGTTTGTTGATAATATATTTTAAAAAATGTTTTAAAAAGTATTTCTATATGCTATTATTTTATTATGAATTGTTTATTACATGTAGTAATATAATTTAATAAAATAAAGTAAATTAACGCAAAAAAGTACAAATAAACAACATTACTTGAAAAACAACAACTTGATTAGTTTCTGATTGGAAAAGCTTGTAAACTCGTTAATTCTTTAAGGTTAAAGTCCTCCGATGTTCTGGATGCATTTTAATTTCTATGCTTTTAAAAGGGGATGGGCAGATCAGAGTTGTAATCCTCTCTCCTTTGGCCTCAGAGGCCTGTTTGGCTCCATGCATCAACAACAAATGTTGAACTTGCTGTTCAAAACTGAAGGCCTTAAAGGTAAATGCAAACAGCAACCCGGACACCTCAAAAGAGGACCGGCTTTTGATGTTGAGGAGCACTGTTTTCAAAGCAAACGCGAGATACCCATAGGCTCAAATTCCATCAAACAGTTCGTTCATATATGTAGCTTGTAGGTGTTTATAATTACAAACAAGTGGCATCATGATTAAAACATTTCGGAATGATCAGAGGCCAGGGAAGACGTAATAAAAAACACAAGAGGGAGGACAGGTGCGTTTCGATTTTCCTCAGACGTCTCGCGCAAAATCAGACACACACAATCAAACATTCACGTCGAGAGACAAAAACACCCTAAACAATTAACTAAAACTAAGCCCAAATATGAATAGAAGCCACCAAAATTTTACTTGTTTACATCCGATTCTGTCCAGGTAACACATGAGTGACACTCTGACATGTTAATAATGTCAGTGCCACTTCAAAGCGAGGAAGGAAACTTGGGAATAGTCCCATCATCGTCTGTCGGCCGGATATTTTGTTTCGCAGAAGTCACACGCACAGTCAAATGGTCAAGGGCTGTCGTGCTGAGATTAATGAGGAAGCTCTGGGCATTCTGTGAGATCAGTGTGACAGGAGGGATAGGGGTGTGGGAAAAAAAGCCCTCCTGGACACAAATTCACTCTAAATGAGAGGAATGATTGGTCTTGAATATGCTTGATCTGACATCAACTAATTAAGAGAAATTATGTGGTAAGGATTGTTTCCATAATGTCTTCAGGGGCTCTGTAATGAATCCTGATGTAATCCTAACCGCTTTCAAATGGCCTGTGACAAATAAAGACTGATGTTACGGCATGGCAGTTTGAGTGCATTGAGGACTTTTGTCTCAGTGATGTAATCATAGACTGAGGATGCTTTTAATTACTAATTAAATATTTACATTGGCAATTAAGATAATTAACAAACACCATCAGTCACACTTGATGGGCTGACATAAATTGCAGTTACTTATCACACTCAACAGTGCGATCACCCTTTCATGTGATGCATAAACAGGGCTATCGAGAATATAAATAAACCTGACCGTTTCTACCTTCCTTTTCTTCTACTGTCATGTCCAATATGGCATTACAGAGAGAGACCTTCACTAGTCTCTTTAGTGCCAATCTCTCTTGATCCCGATGTGTGGTCTAAATGAAAACTCAAACAGATCCATTCTCTCAAGTTCCCTCACAGATGTGAGGATCAATACAGGGACATGTGGGTATCGATCAGCGTAAATGGTAGCAACACTCACAAATTTGCCAAAACAAGACCTTTTTTTCCAGAGGTCCGAGGCCAGCGCCACGTGTGCTGTAATGTTTTTACAATGTCTATGGATTTTATTGAGGTAGATTACAAAGAATTATGTTGTTCAATTTACAACCAGGACTCTTAGGATGGCAAACCTTTTGCTGTGCCTTTTCTCAGACTGCAATTTAAATGCAATACTGCCAAATTTGACATGCAACAGACAAAAATGACAAAAAATACAGATCTGTTGACCTAATATTTTCAAAAATGTTTTGATATTACCTTTGGTATTATGAAAAACTATATAAAATATTCTCATATATTATAAACTGCAAATATTCCTAGTAAATTTAGTATAAAGATAGTCTATTGCAATTAAAATAAGGCAGTTGATTTTGATGATTATGTAATGAATGCAATCAGTTCAAACCAACAGATGCATACAAGATAAATTATATTAACAAAATATAATTTGATAAATATAATTTGATATGAGTGTCAAATCCTAATGTCAACAGGCACGCTGACAGCACGGTCTGCCACTGTGTTAATAAACACACACTTTCATTTGCGCCCATCATACTAATGAGGCTCCTGAGATTGGATGGAAATTGCTTTTGTCTTTCACTAAGTCCATCGGGTTTTCTGGAGAGACAAGCCAAGAGGCCAAGATGTGCAGCGGAGTGTGTCAAGTTGTTCAGTGGGGTGGAGATACAAATATGGCATCGGACGATGTCTACACTGAAACATCGCGATGGACGATGACATTGATTTGGGGGGGGGGTTGATTTGTGTTGGAATTGGAGCGAGGGGGGGGGGGGCGAAGAGGGAATCCTTATAAGGGAAAACAACAAATGATTCCTTACACCGTGTCTACACTGGATGTGAGCGGCGCCACGCAACAAAATAATATATAACCACTGATCTATAATAGAGATTCATTTTATATATATCAGTCAAGTGACATGAGTGACGTGATATACTCAGAATTTGTGCTCTGCATTTAACCCATCCAAAGTGCACACACAGCAGTGAACACACACACCGTGAACACACACCCAGAGCAGTGGGCAGCCATTTATGCTGCAGCACCCGGGGAGCAGTTGGGTGTTCGGTTCCTTGCTCAAGGGCACCTCAGCCGTTGTACTGCCGACCCGAGACGAGAACCCACAACCTTAGGCCACAAATCCCTGACAGTAGACTGCTGCTTAAAATTGGTCCTAGCTGTTAATTACTGATATTCTTTTACCCGACAAGCCGAAATGATCGTATTGTGTTATAAGCTGATATATATCATTAGTAGAAAGTTTGTGTTGAGTAAGCCCATCGATTGAGAAGCACGGGAGCAGCATGCATCCATGCTTTGCATTTTATGCAAGACAAAACAATTGATTTTTGCAAATCATTTTAAATACATTAGCAGTCCTTTTACCTGGTTTTCCCAATAGACCCCTAGCGTTGAGTGGAACCATGGTATGTCTTTAGCAATAATGCAAAATCAATGAGCAGAAACAGAGCTATCATCTCCTTAAACGCAAACTGCTATTTCACTGATTTCTAATTAACTGACAGTGAGTCCAAACAAACGGGCATCCTCACTACGCTGATAATACAATACTCTTGGTTTTAAAGACCAAATAATGTGGCTGACTTCAGAGTAACAAAAAAATTATACAATTTCGCTTTCTCAACACTGAGTGAAAACACGTTGATCTGTAAACATACTTCTTTGATCATTCGAAATGCTCAACAAAGCCTAGTATCTTGAAATAGATATTTGTATGGTAATTCTTCCATTTATCTTTGAGATGCGGTGGGGAGATGAGAAGCCCTCTTCTATTTGCAGTTCCATTAATCTTTTGAAGTCTTAAATGCGTAATCCAATGAAAGACAAAGCTGAAATCCAGAGCCAGTCGTACCGGATTAAATATTTATATTGGATGCCTTTCTCCGTTCTTACACCAACAACTTCTACGCTTGTTGCTCTTTGCTATGAAGTGAGCTAAGGCGCTTGTGTGCTCGCTGGCCCATAACGGGGAGGACAGAGCAATCAAAAAAGTACCAGAATCAACATGAAATAGCTAACAATTACTGGCATTTTCCCCCCTTTTTTACATGGGCAGGAGGAAATGAGGAGCGTATAAATCAAGCCATTCTGCTAGGTGGAGGGCACAGGAAAGTAACTGTGCTGTTAAATGATTATGTCTCATTCTAGTTCTGTCACTTTGTGTTTACACCACTGTCAATGACATGCCAATCAAGACTTTTATAAGACCTAATTCTCACAGAAAAGGCCATTGCTTTGCTTTTAGGGAGTTTTCGAGTTGTCACCAATGAGTATTTAAAATCATGTCTTCTTAGATCTCTGCTTATAAGAAAAACACCAACTTGACCCAAAACTGATGTCACTCTGTAGTCTCTATTAAGTAACCAAAATAGTTGATTGCACCTGTGATACAAACTAGTGCAGTCAAGTGATTAAAAACTCAAACACATAATAGGCCGATTAAGTAATTGTATGTCAATTTAAAAAAGATACTTTAAGCTTAAAATTGCCCCGCTGATGGAAAACAATGCTTAGAATGTTTAATAAAGAAATTATTAAATTTATGTTCATATTTAGATTTTATTTAGAAAAAAAATTTAATTACAATATATTAAATAAATAATGAATTTAATAAAATAAAAAAATCAATGAAATTAATAAATTAGTGGGGGGGGGAGAATAAATGAAATTTAAAACAAAAATGGAAATGAAATGAAGTAAATTATCAAATAAAAAATAAATCATTAATGAAATCAAATAATTAAATCAAAAGTAAATGTTTTTCAAACTAATTCTAAATTTGTGTTTGATCACTGTGCTTTGTTTCAGTAAAAAAATAAAATAATAATAATAATAATAATATTAAATAGATATTGTGTTGATTTGGCATCTGGCATTGTTTTCTGGATTCCTGTCCTTGAACTTATAGACCTGCCATAAGGGATTTAAAAGATTCCCTGAATCTCACTCTTTTCAACAGTAAATCCATGGTATTATACTCCTCCAGGCTTTTGCTGTTTTACAGCAGCATTTAAATAAATGAGCATGGGGGAAATATGTCAAAGGTCTGTTACAGATGTCCAGTAGTCTTTCTGTTCTCCCTTTGGCTAATTTAGCACTACATGGAGCCTTCAAGGGAGGATTGATGGTCCTGAAGGTGTCCCCCCCCGACCCCCACCATAACATGAGCAAGTCTCAGGAGGGAGCAGCTTCCAACTTCCAACACTTTATTATTGGACAATTTGGAGTCTTCTTTCAGTTGGGTGACATGGCTTAGGAGATGTCACAGACCGCCCAATCAATACTGGAAGCTTAGCTGGCTGAAGTGTCTACCACCGCAGTGGCAGCAGCTGTGGCCGAACACACTGCTGACCTGTTTACGGGATGGTAATTACTTCGGAAGTGCCCAGCTTTTGGCTCTCACTGACCAGAGCGCACTAATGCAGAGAAGAAGAAAAAAGCACGGGGCTAAGCAATCAATCCATCCGTGAGCTTGACCACTGCATTTTAAATGATGGGGTCACTGATGATTACAGCTAGACAATGAAACAAAAAAACAAAAATGAATTTAATAACAAAATCTATCCGTCATTCCCTACACTTACGGCACATGTGACTGAAAACATGCTCACTTGACAAGTTATTTTCGGTCTCTCAACCAGTCAATTATAATTTTTGCAAAAGACTAAGGTTAATGTTTGTAAGCGAAACAATTGCTTTGCTGTAACGATTGCACTTGACTGAGATTTAAAAACAAAACAAAATCTCCCACCCACAGAATTTCTCAGTGAATCGACGAGTACTAACTCCTGACATGTCTTCACTTATTTCCTTTGAATGAGGAGCAGGAACAGCTAGAAGCTGCGTGTCAGGCTGCGGTTGCCTGTGGCTCGATCTACTTGACTTGTGGTGTAACAAAGCGCTCAGCATGTAGGCAATCCAAAGCCCAGTAGTCGGCAAATGTATTGATCCTATGGATTTCCTCCAAAAGTAGTGATAATGATATATCATGGCCAGATTTGGATGAGCAAAGTGTTGGAGAAGTGTGAAACTAATTTAAGGACATAAAGACCATGACTTCCATTTGCAATGCTTCAAACAACAAAAGGACAAAGCGAGAAAAATCTATGGAGACCTTTAAAGTCTTTTACTAAAGGCTTCATTGGTCTAGAGATGATTGTTAAATTTTTCTAAACTTTTTAGAACAGTAATCATAAACTTTATACAGAAAGTATGATGGCTGTTAAATATGAAAATGTCGTTTGAATTGAAACAAACATGATAATGATATAAAAACACGCAAATAGTATATACACATTCAAATTTTGGGGTCAGTAAGATTTTTAGATTGTTTTTGAAACGTCTTCTATATGCTCACCAAGACTTTGTTTATTTGAGCAAAAATACAGAACAAATTAAAGATGTATAATATTTGTGGAAATTAGCATTTTAAAAAAACAATATATATATATATATATTTTTTTTTTTAAATACATTATAAAATGTGGTTTATGTGATGTAAAGCTGAATTTTAAGCAGCCAGTACTTTGAGAAATTTAGAAGTGCATCCAAAATACAAAAATTTTGAAAAAAAAATTAATAAATGTCTTCTCTTAATCAATTTAATGCAACTCGCTGAGTAAAAGTATTAATTTCTTTTAAAAGTCACACTGAATGATAGTTTATACACACAATTTGTAAGCAAAAGTAAAAGCCAACAGCATTTTAGCATTAAGGCAACATGATGTGTGTTAATTAATAAGCATGCTGCAGATGTATATAGATTGTATGTAAATTAAGTTGATATCTTGCTCGTAGGGCAAAAGATCACTTTAATTTTATTTAGCTTATTTTCAAACTTTCAAATTGACAGTTAAGAAAACACTAAAGTATCTATAATTCATCACAGTTTAAAGAAATATGTATAGTTACACAGCAGTTTTCCTGCATACTGCACATGTATTAAAGTTATGGGAGGACAGAAAGACAACTTACAGTATGTGTTTTCGATTATATTCTTGGAAATCTGGTCATAATCCTGCATGTTAAATATCAGACACTTTCATTTTTTATACTGAATCAATGCATCTGTGCTTTAAGCTTCTTAGTATGCTGAAGAATTAGATTTCTGTGAAAACATTACATATAGAGGTTTTTATTAAAATCTATCGTTAATATTCCATTTTTACCTGATTAAAATGTAACATCTGACTATAGGGGAACCCTTCGCAATCTGACTGACATGGAAAAATTTTCATTTTAATCTCTCCAACATTTTAATTACTAGGTCAGTTCTTACTTTAAGAGAAAAACAAATTATTGGTGCAACCTAAAAAGAAAAATATATCTAAATAGAGATAAACTGTTATTCTTAATTAAGATTGACAAAAATGTGCTTACTACACCACGTTCAGTATTTCAATATTAACAAATTCATATTTTCAATTAAAATTATCAGAAGAAACTTTTATTTAAAAAAAAACTCATAAAAGGAGTTTAGGTTTCAATTTAAATCTGATGCACTTTGCTATATCATGAAACAACCATTTAATTTACTAACTTTTGCTAATACTCAAATGCTATATAATGCTAAATAAAATACGTTCATGGATAAACTGGTCTCTTTCTGTTTCAGGCTACACAACCTTGAAATCAGACTTTCCTTTGGAAATGAAAATAGGTGGCATTTATGTTAGTTTGCTTCTCATTGCTCTAGACATGTTGTTTGATGGCAGTTGTAATTTTGCATGATTTTTCCCTTATATAAATTCTGAAAGGAAACTCGCAGTCCTTTGTAGTTATGTTTTAAATTCAAGCGCTCGCCAGCATGCTGAGTGTTCATTTTGGAACTGTGATGGCCAAATCAAGATAACAACATGTCTCTCCAGACAAAATGACCACAGCATGATGCTGCCAGCTGAAATTAATTCTGCAGTTGACTCGAGGGGGGATTCTGAAGCAGCGTCTACTGTACAAGTCTTGAATATTTAGGGAGCCTTATCTTTTACATGCTGTTATCAATTCACTCTCCCAGCATTTACTGACGAAAATGTACATCATGCAAAATATTTCAGTTGAGATCCTCACAATGCCATTAAGAAAATGGTGGTGCATCACTCCTACGAAAAGGTATATTTGTTGGAGCTATTCTCTGAGGCAATTCTGGAGAGGTCAGAATAAAATAATTTTTCCTGTCTATGCAACATGACATCCAAGATTTTTAGGAGCAGATTCAAAGCACACCATTTAGATTGCATGTGTACTATTGCTTTTCATATTTCAAAGATAAAAATAAAACACACACACACACACATATTGCTCAGGATGAATACAATATTCAAATATATTTAGCATGAGTCACCGATACATTTAAATGCAAAAATCTTTTTTAATGGTCACAAATAAAATATTTTCATCCAACTGCTTAATTTTTTTTTTATTCATTCATTTTCACAGATGAGCTGTTTAGTTAAGTAATGACCAAAACATACCATGTTTATTATTTTTACAAAAAAAATAATAATAATTAAAAGGGCATATTTTGGTCCACCTGTGATTTAGCAGGTTATGATAACAGCTAATAAGTTAAATAGCACGCGATGCAACCACAAGGACCAGTCAAGACTTCATCCATCTCATGGAATCTTGTCTTTGTCAGTCATGTGGAAATATGGCGTCAAAATTCTGACATTTCCATTAAATAGAGATGTTAATGTTTGAAATATTGCCAAGGTGATTTTGAAGACTGATCATTATAATTCACAACATACACGTAGGAGACAATTCATAAATATATCTAACACTAGAAATATATCTAACACTATATCTAAAAGTCTAAGGACTGACCAGAAACCACTGAAAATAAATGCATTATAAATTAAGACAAATACATGCTTATAATAATAATAAATTTGAAAAAAAAAAAACATTTAAAATTAATAAATAAATTGATTTATTTACCGTTCATAAACATATTTAACACTACATTAACAGTGTAAGGTTTTGCCAAAAGCATTAAAATAAATGCTTTATAAACACAGAACTAAAAAAGTGAACAATACTACTACTAATAATAATATCAGATTTTTTAATATAAATATTTAAATACAGTTTGTTCATTTATTTAATCATCACCATGTTTAACATTACAAAAAAAAACATTTATGCCATACGCTAGGAAGCTACGACCCTCGGTTATGCCACGGCCACTTGACGTCTCTATTCAGAAAGCAGTGTTGCAAATAATTACACACAATTAGCACTTAATTAATAAGGCTGAAACAAAGAAACAGCTCCCCTGGCGCCTTTTTTCAGCTTGAGGAAAACACAGCCTTGCTGCTGTTAACAATATGCCATCTGTTTCCAAATCCGAGCCCTGGAAGCTCCGTTCTGTGATAATATGGCATGTTGAAACAGTAATCGCCCCCTTGGGCCGACATAATTACGACTCCATGTTAATCACCTAACAATTAGCAGCCATCAGTTCCAAGGGGCAATCAATGAATTAGAGACTCTCCCACATGTTCAGTGTTGTTCTGCTCATTTAAAAAGCAAGCATCCCTCCAGACTGACAACTTCTGTGCACAGAATAAGAAGTCATTTGCACTTGTACCAATTAAGATTACTAATATCCCATGGTGAATTGAAGCACCTTTCACACCTTTTGTGGTGTTGATTTATTTATTTTTTTTTCACACTCACTTTTTTTCATTTCTTCTCCTTAAGCTTTTGTCCACCATGTTTTTCCGAGGAATAATTCTCGATATTTGACTCTCCTCCATCATCATTCTCCTCATATTAGAGCCATTTATTATAATATTATATATCATTTATAAATAATATTGTACAATTTGATTTGAACAAAACTATTGAGCCAGGTGCAGCCCTGAAACTGATCTTCATCCCTATTGTGTTCCATTCGTTTTGATCAACAATATTAAAAACAATCCAAATACGAAGGCACGCCATCAATCATTTCGCAAATATATCTCCATAAGTGACATGCGTCAAGCTGTATGGCTAACTATTTGCACATTCAAAACATACACTGCTGAGATTCATGTCACTCAGATTTGTTAAGCAGCAATAAGAAGCCAGATTTGCTCTGTATGTGTGGTTTCTTTTCCTGCAGAGTGATAGACTTTAGAAGCAATGTAAAATTTAAAAAGAACCGCTTATTATTTCACATTAGGAGCTTTAATTCAATTGCAACCTTGACTGTCCTTTATTCCTTTCATTATTCTTTATATTGCACAGATGTTATTACTGTGCAGATGGCCACCTTTCCCTTATTACTGCACTATATGGCTGCAGCCACATGCATGAATTGATGTGTGAGATGAAAATATTATACATCCGAAATATATACCGGGTGACATTGTAATGCATATGGGGGGGGGGAACATACACAGTCATTCATATTCATGCCTAACCTGCCCCACCCCCCTCGAATAATCAGCAGAGGGTTTGGGAGTCAGGTGCCAGCCACTATAACTGGGGCAGGGGGCTAATTTAAATGTCAGCCTCAACATCACCAAAAAGTACCTATAACAATCACTGAAAGGTTAAATAGGTTTTCTGTCTTGTTCTTAATTTGCTGAAATTGCGAAATCAATACCTGCAGTTGTAGTCACAGCTTCTTGTTTTACTGCTTTAAGATAAAGTCTACAGGAAGGCAATCTTCACTTCCAATTTGCAATGTTCAGCATCAGGGTGCCTCTTATCAGTGCTTTTAAAAAGCAGCTGTCCGGTCTAACTGCTGTGCCGACACACTCTGTGACGCGAGACCTTAAAAACACCTTGAGCTGACAGGAAGAAGATATATACATTAATACACACACTACCAAAAAGAGTGCCTAATATCATTTGAATTAAAGCATGCCGTGCATTTTATTTTTCTCAAAGCATTTCATAGGGATTAACACATTCTTTATGAACCTCTGTTTCTATAGAGTACACTACAAACAGCTGTTCATCAGGCTCAGAAGCTACAGGGAAACCAAGGATAAAGAGCACAGCCTTAATGCAGAGTCCCCATACGGTCCACTGGATATATATGTGCGTGTGTGAGCTTGTGTGTGTCATCTTTGTCTGCATATAAAACACAAATTTCACCCTCAGAACACAGCTAGTTTCAGTTCTACATGTGAAATAGCAGAGAAAGCTTGATTTACACAAAAAGCCGACATACATGTGCTCGGTTCTAAAGCCTTTCTTGCCCTGTCAAGCATTTAGTGTAAGTGTTTTAGCATTATGCTAATGAAGCTTTGGAAAGTGTGTGTTCATTTAACTTTTTTTTTAAGGCCCTTTCAGATCTTTTGTCTCAGTGTGGGCACTGTTAATCTATCTTAAAACCTCATTTTAATCTCTCTTTCATTAGTGGAGATAACTGCAGAATGCCACCTTCGTGGCTTTTGGCTTTGATTGTGGGTTGGTCATATGAGAAAAAAAAGTCAGTAATATTAATAGCCTGACTGCAATCAGAAGGCTCTGGGGACTTTTGCATTTTATTGCAGAAATAATTTCACATGTTCTAGAACAGATTAAAGAATTTAATCTGGATATTAAGAACATTATATCTTAAAGTTTAGGGTCAGAGCTGGTACAGACAGGAAGAAATCCACAGAAATTAGAAATGGATTTGATTAGGGCAAACTGTAGATTTAAGAACTATAAAGAGGGGGCAGCATTATTATTATTACTATGACTCTTATCATCATCATTCAAGCCTGGCTTGGAAACTACAGACAGCCTTTTCTGTAAATTTTCAAATTATTTTGTGACGTCCTAATTTGTTCTGAATCATGTTACTCAAAAGCAGATTTAGCGAGGAAATAAATAGCAACCAACTGAACATCATTTTCAGAGTCATTTACGTTTCGGTTTCATTTATCATAATCTTAAAATCACAAATGCTCTCTCGACGACGCAAATACTTCAAACAGTTGCGCTCGACACTTTCATGATCTGAAGAACCTGTGGTTAAAGAATGCCTTGTTTACCATTTTCCATTAGGAAAAAAAGGTTTAAGAAGTTCGTTTCTTGTCTCATGCCTACAATTGGAATGCTTGGGGAAACACTGCCATCTATTGGTCATGCAAACAACAGGTTAGAGGGTTACCTATTGAAAATGCACAGGAAAACATGCAAATGGCCTACATGTTAAGTAACAGAGCTCCTTGGGGTGTGTGCAACACATATTGCATGCACATTTTAGCCTTAAAATAAGCTCAGTGGAGTTCTTGGTTCCACGGTGGAACCAATGACAGTTTTATTTCTGTAAGGAGACATTAAATACACTGAGACCAAAACAGCCACGATTGTACTCCTTTTTAAACCCTTTATAAAAGAAAAACAGGAGCTACAAGTGACAAGTGTTAGTTCAAAATTAGCAGTGATGGTTAATTTCAATAAGCCACACTACATTAAGTCAGTTTAAAAGTCACTATGCAAACAAGCATTTGCAAGCCACATCATATGGAAGTAGTCTTCAAAAGAAGGGTGTAGTAATACTGTAAGAATAATCTAAGGATTACTGCAAAACTGAGCAGTTAACTGTAAAATAAGTCTCTATGCCCTGGCAGTGTGATTATACTTAATCCCTGTAGTTAGGTGTTTTGAATTTCCATTTATTCACACACACGTTCCAAACAAATGTAAAGGAAGAAGAGGAGGGGGACAGCGTGGAGGTAGTAGCCAAAATGTCTGCTGCACCTTTTATTAAAGCGTATGAAAGGAGCTGAAGGAAACCTACACCCTGTTTTCATTAGCCTCATCTCAAACACAGAGAAAGAGGGAGAGGGAGATAGAGAAAGAGAAAGAGAGAGGATGCATTTTCTTTCCTTTTTACCTATATGCTTCATATTACAGCATGAAGCTGGAAACCTAAACCAGAAAGGACTTTTTTTTATTTCTTTTCTGTTAGGGAAAAAAAGGTTTAATTCAAAAAGATTTTAAAAGCTTGGGTGGAAAAAAAACATTTGCTACCTTCTTCTGGTTCAAATAAAAAAATACATATAATTTTAATAATATTATGCACTTTTTTATGATGGCCCATTAGATGAGGTTTGAATGTGAATTTAAAATTTAAATAAACAATAATATTATTGCTAATTGCATAAATGTAAATCCAATTGCACATATTCATTTTAATTTAAAATCATACACAAAAAAAAAAAATTAGCTTAACATTTTTTAAATCAAGTTCAAACACAAAAGTGCATTTTCCCAGTCCATAATTAACAATTATGTCATTTATGTCGGTTTTCACTTAACATATTTGCAAAACGTCTCTGTATATGACTAAACAAAAAATATTTTTTTTTAATTTGTGGTGCTTGTGAAAATAAAACCAGATGTTTATGTGAGGAGGAGTAGAACGGAATAAAATTTACACATTTAAATAAAATAACTCATAGTACTTTAGTAGGTGTGCATGCATGTGAATATCACTCATGGATGTCACATAAAGCTATTCTATTATACAGTAAATTAACACAACATGTAAATACAGTATTTTTGTATAAAATCATGCAATGTTAAAGAGGGACAAAAAAAAAAATATTGAACACTAAAAAGACAAATGACTACATTCCTTGCATGTGCCCTCATCAGAATGCAAACAGAAACAGTGTGGGTAAAGATGAAGAGAATCAGAGCACAGGAAATGTGCATGTCGATCAAGCCGCTACGAGCAGCTGACTGACATTGTGTTTGTTAAAGCCCTGTGAGCTGTGAGAGCAAGCCTGGCTTATTACCATGTAGCATCCAACGCCAAGACTCAGCTTGAGGAAAGTGCGCTCTAACAGGCACAAGACCCCCTCAGCAGAACATTTCGGCTTATACACATCACTGCCCCGAACGAGCATCAGCAACCCAATGACGCCTCTGCCAGCAAATTACATTCCTTAATGATCATTTGACTGCGATTGTCACACACATCACTCTGTGCTCATGCAAATGTGCACTCCTGGCCAATGGCAGATACTAATAACTGCCCCACATGTGATTAAAGATGATGGATCTCCCTGGTTGATTACCACCACCACCACCACCAAAAAAATAACAGAGACTGCTCACCGTAAATCTATTCATCCTAAACGTCACTCGGCGTGTCTCGCTCACACTTATAAAAGGAGAATTAACGCAGGGAGATAAAATTGATGGAAATAACAGGGCGCCTCCTGTATATTACAATGGGCAGTCAGTGCCCCCTGAGCTACAACAATATAACCGTCATCAGGAACGGCGCAGAATTACAAGCACATGGAATTACTAAAGCAGCACTCCAAACTCTGACACAGCAGTAACCGACAGCAACCACCATTTAACCCAAATTACACGCACACTGCAAGCAACCACTGAGATGAGATAGTAAAACAACCAGATGGCACGAGGGTTCATGCAATATTTTGGCAACTCACTGATTGAAATATGACAGAGAGAGAGAGATGACATTTAAAAATATTTACCAGAACATTTCCGTCTTCTGAACCGCCCTATTTCACTGTGTTTGAGCGAGTGTGTGTGAGCTAGCCTCTTCTTGGACCGGGGAAAAAGCAGACGGGGGATAAGACAAGTGTGGTGTGTGTATGAAGCCGTGGCCCCGAGACGCATGACCCACCGTGATGTTTCGGGAGCCAGTCAGTGACCTTCTGCTATTTCTGTGATTAATTCCCTCTACCTTGTGCTCGGCTGGCCCCCAAAATTGTCACCAAAAATTGTCACATTTGCACAAATAAAACCTAAGGTTTAGTTTGTCAATTCAATTTTAAATAATAAACACAAACAATGTGTATATGTAGACTGGATGTGCATTTATAGTTGGGAAGGGAGCAGAAATGGAAAAAACTAGAAGAAGAAAAAGCAGCCAGTCAGTCAAAATGGAGGTTTGCAGTAAGGAAGCCATTACAAATATTCTCTTTTTTTCCCTCCAACCAGAGATTCTTCTCCTCCACGGCACGGCGATTTTCATATTCTGACAGAGTGAATTACTATTCATTTACTTTCTTTTCTGATTATGTGCTGGACAGCGAATTTGGGGGGCTGCGAATGCAAAAAAAATGTCTTCCCCCCTCTCGTCTGACACCATGACAGCAGTCCCTGCCGTCACAAGGGCAAAGTGGGGAGAGGAGCAATCTAGCATCCAGGGAGATGAATTTCTGATCAGTGGCGGGTCGGCTGCTCCTACCGCAGGCTTACAGTAATCCCATTGGACAACCGGCTCTGATGAAGACAGGGAGAGTGCCACCACAATGGAGGTGGCTTACAGTGACGAGAATCTCACTGTAAATTAAAGTCACGCATTTTGAGCACCACAGATCGCGTAAGGAAGACCAACAAGGAGTGATTTAACAGCTGGAACGGTTATGTAGATTGTGCTAACCCGTCCTACACACCCATTTTCACCGCTTCCATTGTTTATATTAGCTCTCGGTCAAACTTGCTCGCCTGACGCACTGTTTAACAAACATTTTAATGTGCCCCCTTGGGCCACCGTTGATTAATGAACTTGGGTTTGATTCCATTCACGAGGAAACACTGGTATTCGTTCATGTATAATGTAGGAAAGGGATG
Organism: Carassius carassius; assembly: GCF_963082965.1. Classification (NCBI taxonomy): domain Eukaryota; kingdom Metazoa; phylum Chordata; class Actinopteri; order Cypriniformes; family Cyprinidae; genus Carassius; species Carassius carassius. Next base: position 18,532,304 of record NC_081796.1, read on the forward strand.
CAGGTTGGGTGGGAAATAATGAATTGTGAATCTTTTAATCAGTTTGGGTAGTCATGCATACATTTTCAAACAAGAAAAATGGGTTTCGAGTGGGTTTTTGGGTGGAAATCCAACCCGCTCTGGGAAGAGGCTCCAAAAGGCCCTGGGATTTGTTGAGCAAACATGAGCGCAACAAAGTTGACCAAGACTATCAGCAGCTGTTAGCCCGAGACAGACAGAGCACATTCTTATAAAGGTCATGAATCTGGGCTGTGTGGACACATGACCAAACGAAATTCGTAAATGTTATTGTACAGAATGACCCGTGTGAGGTAAGGTGTGCCTCAATCTGCCCTAGTGGACAAAGAAGCCTGTAACAAAAGTGGAAATGTATTGGATCCCACTGCATGAGACCAAAAACCCAAAATATATTAAAAAAAAAAACTAAAAGACAAAACCATGGCATTTTGTAGGTCACTATTAATCAAATACGAAAACATGACACTGATCATATGACACTTAGTACAGACGGTCAAGTATTCTTTAAGCACTAGATGTTCTTTGGATCATTATGATGAAGATCATGATCAACAGGTTCTACACAAACTTTTATACAAACTTATGTAGCTCAAGTGCTGTTGTTAAGGGACAAACTAAAAATTCACGTTAATTGTCCATTTAAATTTTCATTCAAATTGTAACAGTAAATATTTGTTATATGAAATATAAAAGTAGTAATTTTCTTAATAATATAAAAATATGCAGTGTATATATCCGACTAATTGAGTTTTTGTCACAAATGTTTCTTGATCACCAAATCAGCATATTAAATCGATTTCTGAGGGATCATGTGACACTGAAAACTAATGACTGCAAAAAAATCTTCTTTGCAATCACAGGAACATATTACAACTAAAGTTGTTTTAAATTGTAATAATATTTCAATATTAGTGCATAGTATGCAAACAATGATAAGATTTTTTTTTTTAAGAAAATAAGAGACTAAAAAAAGAAGAAGGAAATAAAAGAAAAACCTTAATGAGCAACAAAGATCTCCATGTGAATATATATTAGTATTACCAGCAGACAAAAAAAAACACTATTAATTTATCATAACTCAAAATTAAAACACACCCTTCTACATTAACTCAGGATGACATAGCAACAAATTGCTGCTCCACAAAAGAATATGCGCTGACCCACAGAGTAAAAACACACAAAACATGACATCTTATTGTTCCACCATAACTAAGATCCCAAGTCTTTGCCATAAAACTGCTTATGGGCATTTTAATGACGGGGAAGTCATCCACAGAGAATGAATAATGAATGAAGCATTTGATTTTGGAGGCAGAGTCTGGGTTCCGGTAGCATAAAGGATATTGTGGAGAGAGTGTGGCAGTTGAAAAGCATGAATTCCCAGGCGGGCGCAGAGAAATCAGCAGTTTGCTTGAGCAAATTAATTCACCTCAGTACTGTGAAGACGAGAAGCTCGCAATATTAACTGGGCTCTTATTGTAATTGCATGATTACAGTGCACCCGGACACCAAATAAAACCATTATTTTGGTATTTTTACACACATATTTGATCAAAGCTGACTGACATGTTTATATATTTATGCATTTGTTGGTTTCCAAACCCACAGTGATGACCAGAAACGATGATGTCACTTGGGCAGAGAACAACAGCGGCCCAATCAGACGCTACAATCCCTCCTGCACGCCTTTCCTCATAACCGCAGGAGCAGGTGATTTACAATATGGAAAACAAATTGTTCCGGATCTTCATGATGCCTCTCGTAGGGGGAACCAATATTGAAGGAGGTTAAAGAAATGAGATTAAGGACCAGGCCCCATGCTGCACCGCCACAAGATTGGGCCCGGGGATAGACACATGCATTAGACTGATGAAAGTGAGGCTGCTGATCAGAGCTCTGAGATGAACACTTGTTCCAAAAAAAAAAAAAAAAAAGAGCCTGATGGAAAAATAGAAAGAGAGAGAGAAAGAGATGACAACATCTGTGAGGTAATGAAAGCGCATTGTGCTAGATTGTATGGAGGCAACTAATCAGATCTCAGAGGGTAGAAGGGTGCCGGTGTCATTCGCTGGGTTCGTCCCGCTATTGTCGTGATGGACCGGCCTTCACAACGAGGCCTTCGCTTGATGATGAGTGTCTCACACATGAGGGGTTATGGGAAGTTCACGTGAATGAATGAAGTCCATTTCCGAGGTGTGCGATGAGAGAGCAACACAACCGGTGTTTTCAATTTACAGCTCGGGCCAAAAAAATGTACATCTGCGGAAGAAAGCCGAGGAAAAAAGCCCCAAAAATGCTTCCCGCAGAGGTGGCCTGCAAATACAGTGAAGAATGTGGTGGGATTTCTCTAGAACGTGACAAGATGAATTGTGGGATCAGGGTTGCGTTTTAAAAACATTATAGTCAAATTTTACGGCCAGGAACTTTCCTTAAACTCAGTCGCGTTGTGAGGAGAAACATCCTCGCATATGTTGGACCTCTGTTTACGTGCTGATTCGAGATGGGAACTGCAAGCACCTCAGAACTCGAATTACTGCAGGCATCAATGCAGCCAAGTCTAAAATAACCAGCATCACCTCATTATGCCGTAGGTGGGCAGAATTATGACTGCTGGCAAATTAAGTTGTTACATATGTGCCGTGTTGAAATATGGAGTACAAATAGATGCAGGGAGGCAAAGTCGCAGAAGCGCTTGACTTTATCAGGAGACATGCTGGGTACCAATCTCTCTCTGCCAGGTAGGACATTTACTTCCAGAGCACACTCGGCAGTATTGAAGCAGTCATGACTATCTGTCCCAGACACATGCCTCACAGAGCACCAAGCTAAATGCACAAATGCATTTAAAATGCAGCTTCCATTTTTCCCCCACAGACACACGTATACATGAGGGTTCTAAAGGGGCAAAATGCAGCATGCATCTGAATATTTTATTAGCCTGTGACTGTGTTGCATCTCAATTTCAATCGACAGGCTTAAAAAAAAAAAAAAGCACCCGATGATGTAGCAAACAGTCTCACAGATCACACAGGAAAGTTCAATGCTAAAGTGCAGTGGAATTCACACATATGAACACTTGAATACATCTTTTCTATGATAGGCATGTTTTTAACTTCAGAATTAAAATACATTTTGATATATAAAAACAAGCAGAAAAATAAACACAAGAAAAAAAGAAAACATGCAGACCCTCATGACCAAGTTTAAGGTCAATAAGTCTAGTAAAGTATCAGATAATTAAAATATTATTTCTTGCAAATTCAAATATATTTGAACTAAATAAGATAGTTATTATTATTAATAATAATAAAATATGACACTACCATTCAAACATTTTCTGATTATATTTAAAACAAGTTCTTTCCTTTTTTCTTCTTTTTTTTTATTGATTAGGATGCAATGAATAGTTTAAATGTGAAAATAGAGACTTTAAATTGTTATAAATAAACTATTTTTCAAATAAATGTTGTTCTTTTGAAAATAAATAAATGTTTCTTTGAGCACCAAATCAGTATTATCAGAATGATTTCTGAAGAACCATGTGACACCGAAAACGGCTGAAAAGTCGGTACTATAAAATATATTCAAACAGAATTAAGTTAAGTTTTATTAATATTTCACAATGTTATTTTTACTGTATTTTTGATCAATTAAATGCAGCCTTGGTGACTTTGATTAAATAAATAAACTCACCTGTGAAACCTTCAAAAGTTTGGCAAGATCTGTGTATGGTAGAATAATAAAACAGAGAGAGAGAGAGAGAGAGAGAGAGAGAGAGAATAATGATTATAATATAAATGTCCACTCACATGTATTCAAGGTGTAAGAGCAAAATACTACTTTTACTTTAATGTTACACCACAAGACATTAAATGACATCAAAACCATAGGAAATCATCATGAATACAAAGAGCACACTAGATTACTTATTATCTTTATAGTGGACCCTTATATACCACTGACCCATATATGAATCAAACAAACAAGACACAACCACTAAGTGCAGTATCTAAACCACATGAGTTAATGACACCATAAAGGTAATGAAAAGGACATAAAAGACATAATCAACGAGTTGGACCACATCTCTGTTTGTTCCTTCACCAACTAAATGATAAAGGGTGTATTATTCTGCATGGAATAATGCTAATAGAAATGTCCTCATCAAATGTTGTCTATCAGGGATGTAATGAGAGTTGCATTATTCCAGCAGGGTGGAAGGTAATGAACTTAAATTCATTTACAATGATTGTTCAGGGGAGGGGGAAAAAATGCATGGAAGGCTATAATTTCAAGGTGTGCAGAATGATCGGCTATCTATTTCCCTTATTTCCAGAAGACGCCTGTGGAGCAGTTTGCCGCGGTGCCCCGCAGAGAGCAACACATCAGTCTAGTCAGCAGGGAGTCATCATCATTCTCTTTTTGATTAACGATTCCCCAACTAAATATGATAGAATAGGATGGTTAGCACATTATTTGAAATTAAATAACTCACAAAACTTCGGCTGCATTTGAGTGTTGTCACTTAAGAGACAAATATCAAACACAGTATAAAAGTTCAGAGTATTAAATGAAGTATTAATAGGAGGAAGTTCCAAATAACAACGGTCACATTCCATTTGCCATGCATTAAAATTAAATAAAATAAAATAAAAATACCTAAAGATAAACTCGAATTATTTTGCTCACAAATTAGGCTTTGCAAGTACAGAGAAAGCCATTGTGCTTGTGTAATTAATTTCTTATACTACTTGTGAGTGCATTTCAGAATTATTCAAATTTCCAAAAGGGCTGAAACACTTCCTTTAGCGGAGAGAGTGATTTTCTACACTTGACTTCCTGTTATAATCAAGGTCTTTCTAACCTGATAACTGAAGGTTACGCCTCGGTGAATAATTCAGTAAGGCACGAAAACTCTGGTGGCATGGAGAGCACTAATCTTATATAGTCACAGTAAAGGATATTAGGGAACAATTGCCAAAAGTGACACATCTAATAGAGAAAGATTACTCTGCGCTACATCAATTTGATTTGAATTGAATACGTTTCATGAGCATTTTCTGCTGTGCTGTCTGGGAATAATGCAAGAACGCAAGGTGTCAGAGAAGGCCAGGAACAGTCGGCCATTCTCAGACTAAACCCACATTTATGAAATGTTCTCAAAGCAATACTGCGGTTTAATCAGGTAAGACGTGCAGGCAATGAAAAAAAGGTGGAAATCATTCAAGTTCCAAATGTGTCCCTTCAATGCTGGCAGCCACAAGGTTTCTACACCTTTGCCTGCTTTCAGCCAAAAAATTCTGTTGATCTGGAAAGGAACTATGGGTAAAATGTGCGGCTGAAAAATGATGGTGCGCAATCTTTACCCTTAATCTCTCATTGAGTGGCAAGCTGGTCCCCAGCCTGACAGACGCCATTAATTTTAAACTGTACTTACATTACCAAGTCTATCCGTGTAGTGATTTCTATTTAATTTTTTTGCTCTCTTTCGCTCTCTCTCTTTCCTTTGCTTGAACCTTGATCCAGAAAAGGGTGTAATGTCAGCCTACCCTGAATTCAAGCCCACCGCAGCTAATAGACCAGCATTCATTCATTTTAAATGGAGAGCGGAGTTAATCAAAAATATTCCACCGGTGGCACAAATAAATGAACACGCCTTCAAAAAACGCTTTATAAAATAACCCAGCGTGGAACACTTAAGCTAAGAGTCTTGAAGGCAGCTGCAATTCTGATCCACGTTTGCATACGTTATAAAATAAAAGATCAAGTGAGATTTGTGGAGACTCTTGCTGTAAATTCCTCACAATAAGAACCATCACGACAGTGGCTGTACTTACAATGCGCCTTTAATGACACCTAGTGGGCAATTTTTGTAATTGAATTTAATGGGGATGTATTCAAGTAGTATCAACTGAAACTAAAACACATTAGTGTCTGTTTAGCTGGTAAGTAGAAAACTAGATTGATTCTAATAGCTTAGAAATAAGGATGATATTTGAAAAAGTATGACAGATTCCCACAGTATGATGACTAGTAAATGCAAAATACTAGCATTTAATAAATATACTGAATATGTCCTTGCCACTAGTGCAAGAAGTATAAAAAGGGAACTGAAAAAGATGCCATTCCTTATTGTCAGCAATTAGAAAAATATCACCAGTTATATACTAATTAGAGAAATAAATGTTAAAACATGTTGCTATAGAAACATTAGATAATTTAAGACAAGTTTACTATTACAAGAACAGGGTGTCGAGGTAAACATTATTGCCAGTTCAGGATCCAAAGAAAAATGACACAATAACAAGCAGTAGCTCACCTTCGCGGTCTTTCCACAATGAAGCTGGAGTATGTGTCATTTTTGGTAAATTTAATATTCTTATTTCAATATTTATCCGCCTATCATATAAATCTGAAATGTATTAGGCCTAATTAACAATCAAGCAGGCCCAGGCCACTTCCGTGAAATTTAGTGCCAGCGAAATTAATAAGAATAAAATTTTTATGTTATTTATTTACCAACTGTATATATATTTAAGTTTCTTTGCTTGTTTGTTTGTTTGTTTAAGAAAATAAAATAAAATTGCTTTTGCGATTAGTGGACCAAGTTGTTCTCTGAGGCCCCGCCCACAACTAACAAAAAGTCAGCAAGTCACCGTTTGTCTATTATTTGGTTCATTATACAGTGTTTCATAATCTTTTTTTATAGTTATACAACTCTGTCATTTAGGTTCCTTTAAAATTGTATTATATAATTCAGTATCAACGTAGGCCTATTATTAAATTCATTAACATACAGTAAAAAAAAAAAAAATAAAAAATAAAATATATATATATATACGAATAAATCAATAAAACAGATAAATTAGTTTTCTTTGCTTTTTTTATTAAATAAAATTAATAAATTGTGTTTGTTTGTTTTAAATCACTTTCCTAAAATATTATTTCTAATACTTTCTAATTCTAATAAAAATATGACATTAAAAAATTTACATGAAACCATCCCCAAATCTAAATTTTCTCACACATAAGATTAAGATTAAAAGAGCCTGAGACCTTGCCAAATCAAAGCAGGGGTTTAAAGGGCAGCACAGTAACAGAAGCCGTCTCCATTCTGGAAGTGTCATTATGCAAACAAATGACGGTTCTACAACAGATAAGGGAGGAAAATTCCTTCTATTCAGCTTGTCGGCGATGTGGATTACAATCACTTTGAGTCTCCTCGCTGTCATGAATGTCAAGGGGTAGTGTGTGAGAGTTTCCTTCACCAGAAAGGTGAAGAACAGATATGCTTATTCCATCCACTCCACGTTGCTCAGAGGAGGCTTACCGAGCCTTAATACCACACCATCACACAAAGCTGAACGCCTCAGATGAGATGTGTGCCTTGAATAGCAAGAAAATGTTTTGTATACAAATAAGTGCTTTCAGCCTTGTGCGCTTGTTCATTAAAGATCACTAGATGCTCAGCCTTCTCCTGTCAAGCTTGCCATTTAACCCCATCGAGCTGCCACTCCATTATGGAGTTGATTGGAGGGTTTGCAATGTTTATCTTACCTTGCTCACTCTCCATTTCCACTTCCTCCAAGCTCTCCTGCAGTATAATAGACAGCTACTACTGACGGCAGCATCCGACTCATCTGCCCCCAGGCCTTGTGCACTTACACCTGTGATATCAGATTGCTTTCTGGAAAATCATCCAAACAGGGCACACTCCAAAACTTATTACAGCTTCCCATGAACGCCGTGGTACTGACAACATGGACTTCACCTGCACCAAATGCTGTTGTTTAGATGCAGAAAATAGCCTGATTTGATGTGGTTTCAAATGAGCCTACTGTTCTTGCTCTTTCTCTGTCTGTCTGCCTCTCTTTTGGAATTGATGAGGTGGCAGAGATTCACGATATGTCAGAGAGCAGCACCGTTTCACCGAGCTCAGATGATATGTTATGATCCTCTGCTTTCCCATCTCAGCTTCGTCGTTTTGTTATAATTGCATACATTCCATATATAGCTCACAGTGGCTTTTCACTTTCAGGGTTTGCTTTAGAAAACTGACAAAAACTGCAAATAAGAGATGTGCTTTATAAACATTAGGTCCCGTCTGTCTTTTTATGCTTTATATGGCTCCAACATGAATCACTTGTATGAATGTACTGTTGCCCTTGCATTCAGGGTCCATTGACATTTGTAAGGATATGCCTTCTAGTTGTAATGCAAGTGACATTTTGATATTTATATGAAAAAGATTTTCAAATGCAATGTGTCAGTATTTAGTATAAAATACAACAAAAAGCTCCTCTTGCCGTTAAAAAGTGAACACATACGGATATATTAATGAAGTAAGCATATTTTACGAAGTAGCCATTTAGCAGTTTTTATCCAACATTTTCCGGAGCAACCTTGATTTATAAAATCACATATTTGTAAACTAAAACACACTACCATTCAAAAGTGTGGGGTCTGTTAAAAATATTTAACTAAATTATGTTAAATTCAAACTATTATAAAATGAAATAAAGAATCCTATGTATCATGGTTTCCACAACAATTAAACAGCACAAGTGTTAATATTACAGCACAAGCAATAATATTTCAGAATATTATTGTTTCTACTGTATTTTTGATTCAGTAGCTTTAAATTGTATATGTAGAGGGATAATGAACTTTCAGCAAAAAATAAGCTTCTTATTATTGTATGTATATATATATATATATATATATATATATATATATATATATATATATATATATATGTGTTTAAGTTGTAAAAAGTTATACATACACACAACACTGATTAATCCATAAATTTTTTTAAAAATTAACTCAAGGCACTAAGAGCATTTATTTATTGTGTTTAAGGTCACATTTTCAAATTAAATACAAATTTCTTTAGAGTTGCAAGTACCTTGCAACTGACAATAATTTAATAATAAACAAATATTATCCACATTTACTAAGTTAACAGCGGTAGGCTGATACAAGGAGAAACCCAGGTCTGCCAGCATGACAGACGCTTTAATGAAATACATTTTTCAATTAGTGGTGATCCACTTTATAATAAATTTAAAAATTATTTGGAAAGTTCCCTTTTGATTAGATAAATATGTTGCGCTGGATGTGGGGAAGGTCATAACTCATATAATTTACACATATACAAACATACAGGGCATGTAGCAGATAGTGGACTCAAAGGGGAGGCTCAGGAGAGGGTCTGTTTGGCATGGGCTGTGGCAGGAGCAGGAGAGCCGGGCTGCCGGGTGGCTGGTAGACCTCCTGGTTCTGTCCTGAAGTGGGAGATGGAATGGGGGTATCTGGGGAAGCTAAAGCTTGGAATATAATGAGCAAATGATTCAAATCAGGGTTATTATCATTAACTAATACTAAGCCTAAACCGCTTCACTGATTCATTTTTATTTCTCACCAAGGTCCGATGTCTGGTTTTTAAACCACTGCCTATATTTAGGAACAGATAAAAAAAAAGGCTATGTCTTACCCATCTGCTGTGACTGTGCAGATCCTGGGATAGAGCTAATGACTATGGTCTGTCCCGTTATTGGAACCTGAGGGTGACCATTGTGATGTAAGTGAGTTTGCTCTGTGTTTAGACCTGCAATAATAAAGAAATAAATTGCAGAGGTGGATTAATGTGGCATTTCCCTACACAAAATCCCATATATATATATATATATATATATATATATATATAAAAATAAAAATATAACGTTACAATAATGATTTATATTTTAAGCAGTTAGGTCAGATTTGGTGGGAAATTTTATGTTCACCTAATTCTTCTGTGCCTGTTTTCTTCATGTCCAAAAGTAAAGAAAAGAAAATCTATGTTATAATCTACATAATCTACGTATAAATCTACTACTGTTGCATATATGCTACTTCCAGCTTACAAGTACAGATGGCAATAGAGACACCAAAGTTATATAATGCACAAAGTGCACATAATATTACACCTCTCTTTAACGTCTCGATGTAAAGACAATAGAAAACTGCAGGTATTTTTGTAGGTCAAAACCCAGAAATGAGCATTTTAGCACTTCCGGTGCACTGTCCTGAAGTCAATGGGTTTTTGAATGGCTTTTTGGTTAAATGCCTGAAATAAGGTTAACACAAGCTCACATTTTGTTCAACAACATAAAATACATCTCTCAATTTTCTGGAAAAATGGACTACAGAGGTTAAACGTCATTACACCAAACAGGAAAACTCATCTACACACTAGTCTAATTAATGTCTTATGGTTTAGTAATACGGCAAATGCATAATTTTGCCTCATCATATTACATAATTTTCCAGTATAATATGCAGTATTATAAGAGAAAGATTAAGCAGACTTGTTACCGAATAATCTCCCTGCTTTCACCTAGTTTAAAAAATGATCATAAAGCATTTTTTCAGCTCCAAAAGCCCCTGCAATTAAATGCTTCACCTCCTACTCACCCCCAAGAAGCATCTCCTGCAGCAGGTTATCTATCTTGGCAAGACCGAAAAGCTTGATAAACTGTAGCTGCTCTATCATCTGCCAGGTTATGCTTTGCAGAGTAGGAAGCAGCAGCAAAAGCTCCCCGAATCGCCCACGCGAGTCATACTGCCGGTCATTAATGTAGTCTTCCAGACTCATTTGAACCTGATAACGCATCGCCTTGATCTTGGAGGGGTCTCTTAAGCTTTTGGCATCTGGAAGAAAAAAAAAAAAAAAAAAGAGATGGTAACATATGTGGCTGTTTTTGCATGAGTGATAGTGGGTGTTAAATGAATGCCCTGTTTCATTCGTTATACCAGGGTCGAAGAACACAATGGCCTTTAGAGCTGCATATTCATTCTCGTCAATTTGGATGTCCTGGAAAGGAAGAACCAGTTCATCCAAGACTCGATTAGATACACGACCTATTTCCGGCTCAGGGCAGTTTCGATGGACAATACAGCCATTTCCTGCATGGAAAAAGGAAATCTGTCTATCTACAGAATAATTATGTTCAATGATGAAAATAAATATTGGAAGTTACCTAGAAGCAAGAGGTCTTTGTATGGCATTGACCTCTTAGCCACGCCAAGCAAAAGATGCTCCCCAGCATGAGCTCGTAATAAACTAACCTGAAAGAAAAATCAGGCCTGGTTTAACATGTTTCTGTAAAACACAATGAAATGAATATCTGCTATACTATAATGAAATATTAAAAAAAAGAAGCAGAAGAAAATGTTTGAGCCTGGTAAGATTTTTTATGTTTTCAAAAGAAGTCTCTAATGCACAGCAAGGCTGTATTTATTTGTTCAAAAATACAGTAAAAAATTAATATTGTAAATGTTATTTATATTTTAATAGATTTTTAGAAACACTGTGTAGTTACAGTCTCTACCAGCAGGTGCCCTGCTTATTGGTTTACAGCATGTGTCCAAAAAAAAACCAGTATAATCAGTATAATGCAAAATAAAAATAATTTTTTAATGCATAAAAAAACAATGCAAAAAATTATTTTGCCAACTTTTAGTGTATATAGTATACTAGTGTATTACTAAAAACCTCAAATCTAACATACATGGCGTAAATTATTTTTTTTAATTCTTTGAGCATATTTCATATTTAAACATTTGAAGGTCCGGCATGTTCAATAACAATACACGCAATGGGAAAAATCTGAAATTTAGAGCAACACAGACAGCGTGCTAAATGGAGGCTAAACTGAATCAGCCATGTGAATAGCAAATATTGAGCTTCAGTGAACGGCCCTGCAATTTAACCCAAGGGCCTCCCCAATTAGCACTGCCAGTTTTGCCTTCCAACAGGCATTACCTGGTCATCAAGTGGCAATTCGCCGAAGGCCGGGATGTATTTAGCCCACTCTACCAGAACAAGCAGCTGTTGCTTCATAGATTCACAGACATCACTGATAGTGGCTGATTTTTTCTCTGAAACATCAGCAGGACCCGTTTGGCTGGCGACGTTGATCTGCTGGGAGACAAACCAGAAAAGAACCGAATTTACCGTGTCCTCTAAAAATGCTTTCACACAGGCTGTTACCTCTCTCTCAGAATAAATTCATGCAGGGACTCATGCAGATAATTAGACATGTTGATGACTAATGCTTAAAGAAAGTAGTGCTCAGTTGTTATTTATCTCTCACTGTCATTAATAACTACTGAGCAGAACTTCATTACTGAGTTACTGTAATGAAACCTCTCTTCCTTCTTTTATCAGCCCTGTTGGTTAATTTTTGTCTTTGGTGACTATTTATCTCTAGCATAATGCATTAAACCATACACCTTTGCTTTAATTGACAATCATAGAAATGATTTATTGCTCAAAAGCAATAAATGTTACTGCTGCAGATACCATTTTTTTTCAGTGTCTCTGCCCTTTTCTGCTGATATTTTCTTTCTTTGTGTGTGTGTGTGTGTGTGTGTGTGTGTGTGTGTGTGTGTGTGTGTGTGTGTGTGTGTGTGTGTGTGTGTGTGTGTGTGTGTGTGTGTGTGAGAGAGAGAGAGAGAGAGAGAGCGTTTCGATTAACCTTGATAGGACAGTTTACCTGCTGCGAGAGAGCTTCAGCATGAGCCAGGGCTGTGATTGGTGGCAGGTCATGTGAGTCCTGTATGTTCCTCCTCGAGCTGATACGGTCCCGCTCATTTTGCACGGCTGCAAACAAGCATAAACAATTTTGCTGATTAGTGAGCTACTAACAGTTAAGAGTAATTACTGTTTAGCCAAGATGATGGGTGTTTTTCTCAAGTTTATTTACAGAAAATCTCACACATTGCCAAGATACAGTATTAGCAAAACGAAGCATTCATTGTAATGTATTTTAAAGTCATTAAACATAAAACACTGCAATGGGAAAATTTACAAGCCATAAATATTTCCTACTGGCCATGTTACTGTATTTTGAATTACTTTTAAATGTTTTTGAATACAATTTTTATTTTTGAATATTTCTTAAATACCTTTCTTTATCAAAATGGATCTTTTGTAACCTTTTTGTTATATTGTTGATGTGTGATTTTTCTCATATCTAGACTTTTGACTGGAAGACCAGTTTTCAGTCTATGAACACCAGCTTCGTCACCCAGGTAAACCAGCTTAAACTAGCTTAAACTAGCTAAGACTGGTAAACAATCTAAGGCTGGTTTAAGCAATTTTTAGGAAACAATAGGAAACAATAGTGAGCAAAAAGAAAAGCTAAGCTAGAGGTAAAACTTTAACTGACCGCAGTCCTGAACAACGTGTACGCACGGAAAGTGAGGTGGAGAGCACATGATCGCCCATCATAAAAGTCTAAGCCAAGGTTATACATCCAATAAACTAAACATCCTTGTGTAATCAGGGCAAGTTTTATGGCATCATCTATTTTACTCTCTTCCCTCTTCCTTGTTACTCCATTCTGTTTGAAACTGTGGGAAAATGGAGTATTTGTGGGGGGAAAGTATGCATATAAAATGTGTACCTTCTTTCTTCATTCCAGCTCGAAAGCATTTGTGAAGTCTGCAGAAACGGCACTGGTTCCTTTTGTCTTTATCAACAACACATTGACGATTAAACCTGCCCAAAAGTAAAAATGAATAACTAAATATGGATCCTTATAATGACCATATTAACATCTCAGCAATAGATCTATTAAAAAAGTGGTGCATTATTTCTAATTAGAACTGGAACTGTCTGGTTCTGATTTTATTTTCACTAAACAAATCCAGCTCCTTAATTGCATCTTTAATGATTCTTTCTGTTCATTTTATATGGACTTGACAGAAGTCATGGCTTATGGGTCATCAAATTGGTCAAATAAGGATTAATTACACCAATTCAAATTGATAACTCACAAGTTCGAGACTGATTCATACGTTAAAGCACTAAAATAACACATTTCCTTAGTATTTTCAATACACAATATTAATTTTATAACGTAAACATCTCAGTTGGGTACCTGCAGGAGTAGACGTGACTCTTCCTGATGCTCCGGCGGAAGAAGCCTTTGCAGCCATCACAGCTGGAGGCGCCATAATGTTTACCTGTGGCTTTATCACCACAGATTGCACAGTTGGAGCTCACGCCATTTTCTCCTTGACTGATGCTGGGCTCTGTCGGCATGTTTTCTGTAAAAAACAACATGGACAGTCAATACTGGGATCATCACACATAATGTTACTGCCACCTGAACACTTTGGTTTGAGATGCAACAACAGTTCAGTCAAGCGAGGGCTTGATGAATCACTTGGGTGGCTCATTCAGAAGGTTTTAGATCATTTAAAATACAGAATCACGCCCATTGTACATCCAGAATGTTAAATAGTGGGAATCTACTGCTGCTAAGCTAAGCATGCTAATTCAAGTTAGGCTAACAAACAAGGAGCCTCGTGAGTCTCATAAAGCAACAGCACGATGCGTCTATCAAATCTCAGCCTTTTTACTCAGTCTCTCAATGATAACAGCTAATGAGGAGAATGAGGAAGAATTCTGCATAAATGAACAAAGGATGCTCATCCTAAAAGACCTTCTAATACAACAGAGAGCGGCAACCTTCTGTTCATATAGACCAGGATGAAAAATCAATCATTCCTTTGTGCATCCAAAATCATAACATTTCAACAAAAGAAATGCAGCAGGGGACTTTAGCCTTTTATGCACTGAGACTGATTGGAGCTTCCCGCTGTTGTAGGACAGACTTAATTAGGATTAGCCTGTTTTATCGCATGGATAGATATTCAATGGAGATTGACATCTCGTGGATAAATGTTAATGTAGGTTGAAAGCAATCTCAGCTGATTCAGTATATTCCGAAAGTGATTCCTTCTCATTCAGAATAAAACATAATTTGAGGGCACGTGTGGTTGCAGAGAGCAATTTCATCTGGTCGGCTTTCGTACAACTGCAGAGCATGTTTTGAAGTAGTTAGTTTCAGAGTAAGGTGATACAGAACTTACACTCGAAAACGAAAATCAGTATGTGAACAACTTCAACACATTCACAGATTTATGGGTTTAATTAAAGAAATTCTGTCATTGCTTACTCACCACGTTGTTCCAAATCTATATGACTTTCATGACTTTGTTCTGCAAATATTTGGAAAAAAATATTGGTAGCCAAGCAGTTTTAGTTACCATTGACAACTTTTCTCAAAATATCTTCTTCTGTGTTTCACAGAATACAGAAAATTACTATCCCTTTAAGTACAAGAAAGCTAAAGAATGCCAAGATGTGCATACAAATTAGCCAAACAACAACCAATCCATCCAAACACTTTCTTACATTATAATATATGCAAACATTTGCAAACTCAAAATGTGAATTTTGCTTATAACTCCCTGATTTAAAATTAGTTAATGCTTAATGCTTGATTTTTTTTTTTTTTTGGTCAGTGCTTAATTTCACTGTATGCAACCCATTTAAATTTCTAAAACGTTTTTTTTTTCATTTGAATATATATATTGGAATCAATTAATGTAGATGTCACCACAACAAAGCACATTAGGTTAACTTTTTTCAGTTGTACTACTAGTTAGCATTTAGCAACTGCAGCAGATTCATTCTAGCCAGAATGAAAGTTCTAATTGTATCGGGTTTACTCTGTTCCATTTCCACTACATAAGGTATTTGGGTATTGATTATTTTAGGAAAATCCAACTGAATTAAGTTCAGCCAACAGATTTTTTTCTAGCTGGCCATCTGCAATGTTTAAGATTGTGCGTTTACCTTTAAACAGTTTGTATTCCAGTTATTTTATGGCCTTTCTCTATCTCTGTGTTTCAATGTGCTGTAAAGAACTGTAAAGATAACTGGGAAATCTCTTCAGCAATTTTAATCCAGCATTAGGTTAATGGAGAACCAAAGTGGATAAATCACATCAGATTGTAGTGATGTAATTGAGCCAGTCTAAAAGAGTTGCCCTATCCACAATGTACCTTTGAGCAACATTTCCCACAATGCTGCAGGGTGACTGTCCCTTTATTTAATGTATAAAAAATACAAAATAACATCACAGGACAAACATCCTTTCATGCTTCAGAATATCTCCTCTGGTATTCAGGAGTTAATTGCTGCTCTTGTATTGCTTTGAACTAACTTTGGAGTTGTACAAATTATTAATTTACACCTAAACATACCCCATTTTGTCCTACTCTCCCAACCTATGAACCCATGGAGATTCCAGTCTCTAATCCTGAGACTCAGAACTCTTTTCTCAGGATTTGACCAAAACCCTCTGTTGAATTTTAAACCGAATGGAAAAACTTTCAAAATAGTTAGCTAACAATTATCTCCTTTAGGCTGAGGTGAATGATTTTGCTGGGACGAATCATTCCAAACAGTTCGGATAGCTTTTAAACCAGTGATGACACACCATCCGTCCCCTGCAGACAAGTCTGAGACAGTCATACTAAGCCAAATTAACACCAACATCAATAATAATAAAAATCTTTATTTGTATATAGCGCTTTTAAAGCAGCTTCTCAAAGCACTTTACATAATAAAAAAGCAAATAAAAATACAACACATGTAGAACATCAGTTAGAATCTCTGAACTGACATTAATTCAATTAGCATTTTAATAACGGTATAGCAAACACAGACTTCAAGCAGAATGATCGTCTGTTTATTAATACAAGCAGATGCATATACCCCATCTGCATCATATAAAGTACTTAAAAACTCATATTCTGGACTAAATGCACAGCACTCACCACCACAATAAAGCACTTCTGCATTCTCAAAGCCCAGTGTGCTATAGGTCGGGTCCAGGCCCTCGCAGTAATTGGCTACATCCATGTCTAACAAGGATTTAGGAAGAGGAGTTGGTGAAAACTTCATCCCTGCCTGACAATCTCTACTTAAAGTCGTCCCGGGACAGTGTCTCTTGGAGAGAGAACTGAGGGCAGCCTAAGGTTGACCATCGCTTCAGAATGCTGATTTGTCATCTTCTAAGACAAGGGAGGAGCTTTGGCCAAGACTCCTCACCTCCTTGAACAGAACTTATCTTCTCACCTTATCCTATACTTATCAGAAGGATGAAGAGATAACAGTATTCGTTCCAGAAAGTAACACAAGGTTTTATTGGTGCAGCCAAACCAACAGGCCCTTTTTTCAGAAAAAATTACATTCTTACAAAGTAATACACCATCAAAAAAAACAAAATCCCTGCTGTACTGTAAATCAATGGTGTTTTTTAATTGGTCAAATAAATTTACAAAAATTACAAAATTAAAAAAATAAAATAAATTTAAAAAAGCAGTTCCAGAATTCTGTTGCAATTATTTAATTATTATAGATATCATTTACAATCGTCTGACACAAATTCTGTTTTGCATGTTAACGTTTATTTAAATTAGAAGAATTATTTGAATGTAATATATTGAATCTATGAGTCATTATTGATGAGCTTTTCTTCTTAAAGAGTTTATTTATTCACCCTCATTTCCTTCCTTACCTACATTGTAAAAAATATTTTCAAAAGGTGTAAAAAAAAAAAAGACGGTTTTACAAAAATTATCAGTTGAGTCTTTCACCTTCTAAATTTCACATTTAATTCAGTGTGTCACTAGCCATTTCTTCATGACTAATTGTAAAATGTATTAGTAATTACTTAGTGAATATTTTTTAAAGTAAGTTTTATGCCAATATTTTTGTGTATATTACTTTTATTGCTGCACAGAAAAAAATTAAGTAATATATTACAAACGATACATATTTTTTCTTCTTCCATAGAAGTCAATGGGGTCCAAATGTTTTATTTTTGTTATTTTGACCCCAGAACAAAGAAATGCATATGAGTTTGGAATGACATGAGGGTAAACTATCTTTTTAAGAGTTTTTATTTTATTTTTATTTATTTTTTTATTTTAAAAGATCTGTGGTTTTTTCAAGTACTCTCTTTTCTGTACATTATATTGCCTTGTGGAGCAAGTTAATAACTAGAAAGTCAAACAGAATAGCAGAAAAAAGACAACAAAATACTAAAAGAAAAGAAAAATATAAAATAGAATGAAGGATTGAAGATAGATTCAGTAAGCACAGGGATAATCTGAGGCCACATCACAGGTTACATTTTAACTTCTCTCCAACAAACAATGTTTTAAATGAGGAAGTGCTCAAATGCTCACGTGATAAGAGTTTTGATAGGAAAGGCCATTCATGCAATCTATTTTCAATAACATTACACCTCACTATCAGCTCCGATGCTGAAAGATGAATGCTGTACTTAAAAATCACACTGCATAATATTACCTACATTAGCCAGTTGATGTCATACCACTAAAACGGTAAAATAAATTCAAGGTCAAACTAGAGTTGTTTAGAAGTAAAATATCACCCCAAAACCTCACAGTATCAAGGCAGTACATTCAGTTTTACATAAAAGAGCCCAGTAATGTCACTTCTACACAGGCACCTGAAATAACTATCAGACCTAAATTATATAAAGGCGTATTTTTAATGTAAAAGGCGACCTTTTATAGAATTACATTAAGTAAATATAACTGTGAAACTGTAAATGACAATAAATATTTTAAAACATTATTCCAGCAATATTGGCTATAAAATACGAAATATAAGAGTAGCTATAGCCTAACAGGCACCACTTATTTGTTTTCACGACATAAAATATCAGAAAACACAAATCCTGACTGTTTTCTATATATATACGCGAGTCTCTGTGTGTGTGTGTGTGTGTGTGTGTGTGTGTGTCAAAACGAAAAATAATAATAGGCTAAAACGCACAAATAGAGAATTACCTAATTTAAGGAATGCTGACGTCACAACTGCACGAGCGAAACTTTCTTTACCGTCAAAATGTTGTAGCAAGGACTTCTTTTAAGACTGCATATCCAGGCAAAAGATTCAATGACCGCATTGGTCTTACCTTCTCCACGTCCAACAAGATTTGCATTAATCCACCAAACCCCAAACGCCCTGTGTCAAAAATGTATGCTAATAAATATGATATTTAGGCTTTTATAGAGAGCAAATGAAGTGTTTGACATGTCAAAATCCTTACATTGGATAATACTTTTGGTGGTGTTGGGGGAGCCTCATTAGATCGATTTACTAAACAAACTGAAAGTTGGGTGGAGATGTTAAACAGTAACTAGCCCCAATAAAACACAAGACATGAATCGTTTTGCCTATGCGTGGGTTCACACTGTAAAGAACACGGACAAACGAAGCATAAAGTCAAGAAGGAAACATTTGAATTTATAATATCATAAAAATGTAACGGACACTTTTGTGAGCCTACTTATGAACACTGGTTGAACCCTTCTCAGCTCCTAGTTTTACAGAAATATCGTTTGACGTTTCAACTACCTCAGAGTGGGTCTTTGACGTTCTCCAAATTTATCAGAAGAGGGCGCCAAATCTCTAATTTCCTCTCTCTCTCTCTTTCTCTTTCTCTCTCTCTCTCTCTCTCTCTCTCAATGAGAAGTCGAACATCGTTTGGCCATTATCTTGTCACTCACCATAAAACCATATATTTAAACCATCAAGTGGTGTCATTTCTGCACGAGGCTAGAATCGTGCCCAAAAATGAAACCAACTGAGGCGCGCTATATCCCTCGCGAGTTATTGGTTAAAACTGTGAAAACCTAGAGAGATAAACGTAATCGAAAACTCAAAAAGAGTGTGGTCATTTTTAGTTCACCGTGACTCATTCTGCACGACACGGATGTTTATGCAGTTAAAATGATCTCTAAAATAGGAACGCCACCACATCCCAGCTCACAATAATAAGATGTGCTCATAAACTTTGGCAACTTCCTATCAATGTATGAACATGGTCTCTCTTAATGTTCAAAACATCCTCTTTCCCCCCCCCTTTTTTTAAAAAAAAAAAACTTATGTTATGTGAACATTTAGTAAAAAAAAGTTCTGGCAACGTAACTTTTGAAACATGTAGGCTCATAAGTTATAACGTTTCAAAAACGTTAGACAAATGTAAAACTAAGACGTTTTAGGAGGGAAAAAAAACCTTCCATGAAGGACGCAGGCTATATTTTGTGCTTTGCGATCACGACATTTGACCAAACGCTTGTATTATTATGTGGAAGAACGTGTATTCATAGCCTTACCAGAACATTAGCCAAAGTTCTTAGAACGTAAGCCTTAAATCACTGAGATGCATTCGTTAGAATTCAGTTCAGTTATTGTGTATTGAGTAAATAAAAACAGTACACTAAATACAGTGTTTGTATTCCTGTTACTGTAATTACCATGCTATATTGGATTTGTCATGCTACAACAAATAAAAGGATCAGAAAATTTAAAAAAAGAAAAAAGAAACAGGTCTGCTTTTCAAACAATGTAAAACGCTTTCAGAGTCACAATGAACCACTATTGGCGCAAAATACGGCTAACATGGTAGGCTATAGGCTACATTTTGCCTGATGTTCATTCACCTTTACTGTCTTTACCGTATTATAATGAGTAAACTAGTTTTGTGTTAAACAGTTTTCCAGCATCACATCTGCAGACCTTTAGTGATGCTGAAAATAGTTTTTTTATCCGCTTTATGTCCAGCACACTTTACATATGCTCTTCCCTGTGAACGTCAGCATGTCGAAACAGGTAAGCCCGGTGATGGCCAGAAACACTTCATTGATCTGATGAAGGTCATTTGTTTTGTTCAGGTATTGTAGCCGAAAAAGGTGGTACGGTACCAGGCAGGTGAGCATGATGAGTACAAAGCTGAGGTTTTTTATTTGGACCCAGAACTCCTGCTGGGAGCGGCTGGCGGGTCCATACTTGAGTATCATCTTGCGCAGGATGATCATCTGGATGCAGGCCTGAAAACAGGACACGGTGATCAGAAGGATCGACAGAATCATGTTCAGGACGTAGATAAAGGGATTCTGTAATTCATCCCCAAATGTGAAGCACTGTTTATCTGGTATGGTGTTGTTTCCGTATTGGATCAGCACGAGTGGGAGTATGATGATGAACAGGATCGTCCACACCAGAGCGCTCGCGCCCAGCCCGTGCAGCCGCCTGTAGAACTCAGTCCGCTGCGTTTTCTTGTAAAAATGTAGGAAGCGAACCGTGAGAAGAATGGAGTAGATGGTGAACACCATGTATATGTGGAGATGCACCATGGCACTGACCAGTTTACAGAATTCCGGACCCAGCTGCCATGATTCGGACGCGTAGTAGTAGATTCTGAATGGCACGGTGAGCAGGAAAAGAAAGTGTGCGACCATCAAGTTCAGGAAGGCGATGGTGGTTAACGAGCGAATGTTGGTTTTTAGCAGACTGATCATGACGCTTAAGCCCGTGATGCCCACCAGAAGGACAACAGTGTAGATAGTGATCAGGGCATCTCTGAAGGGCTTGGTGAGGTGGGTTGGTTGGCTTGAGTTGGTTGTGATTGCGGGACTGGTGATGTTGTCTACTGTGGTGTTCATCGTCATGGTTCCTAGTAAGAAAACATACTGGAAGACAAGCGTGATAAAGTTAATTAACAGATGCAATATGCATCTGCATTGTTTTTGTCTTAATTAAACTTTAGATTCGTTTACATTGATTTTGTCACAAAAATCACTGACAGCGATTTAACTCAATTTTTGTTAATAGACTAAGCAATCATTCAAAAAGCTTTTTAATTAGTTTAAGTTTAAAAGGATAGTTAAAGTGGAAATTCTGTAATCATTTACCCTTATGTGTCCAAACCTTTAAAACTTTCTTTCTGTGTAAGATCACAAAATATATTAAAAAGAATGTTCGCCAAAGTTTACGTTGACTTCCATTGTGTGCAGAAAAACACTTAAAATAGTTTTGTATTACTGGGTTTTGGAACGACACGATGGTGAGTAAATATCGACAAAATGTCCTATTTTGTTAGCCTACACTTTACAGTAAGGTTTCATCGGTTACCATTAGTTAACTTCATTAGATGGCATGCATTAATAATGCAAAACACGTTATAAATCTTAGTTAATTTCAACATTTACCAATACATTATTAAAATCAAAGTTGTATTTGTTAATATTATTTAACTGACCTGAGCTAACATGAATCAACAATGAATCTGAAGTTAACAAAGATTAAGTATTAACACGTACAAATGTATTCTCACTGTTAGTTGATGTAAGTGAATGCATGAACTAATGGAACCTTATTGTAGACCGTTACCAGCTATATAAATGTACTTTTTGAGTAGGTGGCAGTTTTACTATAGTGTAGATCTGTATAAACAGATCGATAAAAAGCCAGTGTATAGGTAAATGTATTTTAGAAATCCTTTTTGCACTCCTTTAGAGTACTTCATGCATTTCTCTGTAGCTCTTTTGAAAGTGCCAAACAAGCTACAAAACTATTTTATATGTACATCTATCCCTTCAGAAAATTAGATGAAAGTAAGACATTTCAACTATCTATTTCACCACAAAGTGCAATTAACATGTAAAAATTTGTTTACTTGGTCAAAATTAACAGCCTATTGAGACAATAAAGCAAATACGCACCATCAGAACGGCAGCACAAGTCCCCAATGGCAGAGCAGATGAGGAAGTAATGTTGGTTGCATCTGCTCCTCACTCATTTAGTAACCACCTTTTTAACACATTCTCTCAGTGAGGCAGACAATCTGCGGTTTGTTTTCATGGTTCGCTCAGTTGCATTCGACACATCAGTTTAGGTGGCCAGCCTCAAAAACAATGAGTCATGTTGCAAAAAACCCTCAAACAAACCTTCAGATTTTAGTTGTGATAGAAATACTGCAAGATCACAGCCATCTGGAATTTCTGCTCTGGAGGAGTCTGAATGTATTGTCATAGTGGCCCTCGATAGTTTCTAGTCTTAAGGTGACATGGTTTGTGGTTTTCCTCTGTGTGCTTGACAGCTTCAGGGGGAATGTGTTTAAGTTTTAAATGGAAATTGATAAATAGACTATAATAAAATGTTCATATGTAAAATCAAATTGATATAATATTCGATACATGTTTTTATATTATATAATTTAATTCACATGTCAATGCTATTAATGACCGTTTTAGCTACACTACCATTAAAAAGTTAGGAGTTAGTAATATCTTTTTGTGTTTTTTTAAAAAAAGTCATTTATCCTCACCACGGCTGCATTTCATAAAATACTGTGAAATATTATTACAATTGAAAATAACTTTTAGATTTCAAAATGTAATTAATTCGTGATGTCAAAGCTGAATTTTCAGCAGCCATTACTCCAGTCTTCAGAGTCACGTGATCCTTCAGAAATCATTTTCAGATGCTGATTTGCTTAAAAAAACATTTCATTTCATTTGCTGACAAAGATCAAGGTTTTTTTTCCATTATTATTATTATTATTATTAAAGGCATGACACAATGTAAATGTTTATTGTAAATAAATAATTTGAGATATTTACATAATATTAAAACACAGTATTATAAAACTACACATTTACCATAATACCATCTTAGATTTAGATCCCATTTAAAATCAGCTGAAATAAGTACAGTAACATTCCTCACCTTCGGCATAACTCATACAGTACATAAACAGAGACATAATCAAGTACATTCCCTTCAACCTAAATCAGTCTTGTGGCCTTTTTTCCCCTTAAGTCCCAGAACTAAAACAACTGTAAATCCACTGTATGTATCAACAGCAGACCCCTTTCTTTATTAGTTATACCATACAAAGTCTTCCTATTATAAGATGCAGAGTCATAAGTGTTAAGTAACATTGATGTTAAGAAATACCTAGAAACAGGAAGACCCTACGCTTAACATCCGTCATGTTAATGTACTACTGAATGCTTGTTTTTTGCACCTTGTAAACATTAGCAGGGTGGTCCTGGTACTAGGTCGTCACCTAAAGTGCTTTTTTTTGTTTCCATCCGATGAGGATTCTCTTGGAGGTTAAAATGTGCGTCATGATGCTCAGCAACATGAGGAAGATGGTCATGGACATTACGATGACATAGTGACTAATACTGCAACACAGAAGAAACATCTGATCATATTTGTGCATTAACACATGCGCAAAGACAGACGCAAACCAAACTGAGCTTGTGGTCAGTTTGGTTGAGGACGGAAACAAGAAGTACAATACAGTTAACCCACCTAGTGCCAATGTCAAGCCAGCTTCCGTGATCTTTTACTAAGAAAAAGAAGTGCTGGTGAAAAAGAACAGAGATAAGTTAAGATAATTAGTAAAAATAAAAAAAATTGCCATTATTTGTCATGTTCTCTATGTTAAGCTTACCAATGCCATCAAGTCTGAGATGACAAGCACAACGAGGAAAAGGCTAAAAAATAAATGCAGAATTTATGCAAACTCATGCAAAACAAGGTCATAGAGAAATCTTATATTTTGTTCCACCTGAGGAACATCATATCCTTGTTTGGACTTTTTTTGTTGTTGTTGTTGTTTTTAACAAGTACTCTAATACCAAAGCAGAGTTGTTTACAGTCAACAGTGAAGTGTCTGTGAGGGCATGAGCACAGATATAGCAAACGCTTGAAGAAATGGTCAATCTGCAGACAGTGTGGGCAAAAAGCCAAAGACCAGCTGGTTTTCTACTGTTCTAATTATTCTGCTAAAATTACCTTCGTGATGAGAGCTGTGTTGACACTTGAATGCTTTCGAATGTGCACGTCACAATTACAAATGGAATTAACACCTGAAAAAGAATGCTACAGTTAAAAGAAGTGTGATAGCACAAATAGGTGTGGCACCCATAGCACGAATTAAAAATAAATAAAGTGTCAATCTTTAACTTTATGCAGAGCAAGCGCTATACCTTCCACATCAGCAGGCCGCCCATAATGAAAGGATTGAAGACAGTCAGAAAGCAGTAAACGGAGGATGGATCAAAACTGTGAGGGAAGATGAAGGCACAATTCATTTATTTTAGTTTATTTTCATTTATTCATTATTCATTATTCATTTATTTTACTTAAAAAACAAGCAGCTTACCTATTAATAGAGGCAATGTTACCACAGCCAAAGAATGCAATTATAATGAAAAACACCTATGCCAACAGTTAAGGAACTACATTATTTTAAATAGTGTAAGCATTTATCAATAATAAAAATACACAAATAAAACAGACGGTAGGCTAAAAGGATGCAAAGAAGTAAGATCTCCGAATGTCATCCAGCCTCAGCTGCCTGATCTTGGCAATGTCAATGTTTTCAGCAAAATCAGCGCTGGAGAGCTGAGAAAACCAACAAAACGGTGCAATCAGTGGTATGTCTACTATAACTTTGTTACATAAACTTTAAACAATGCCATATGCTTTAACCAAATGTTTTGGCTGAAGGAAAACCCCTAAAGAAGAAGCCTTGAGGAGAAGGCAACCTACCTCAGTCCGACTTGAAGTCCCTTGTGTGTTCATGGTTTCCTGTTCTATGTTTATCCATGCAAACATGAGCCATGACAGCAACGGTGGAAAAAGAGCCTCATACCTTCACAATTTGCAAACCAAATATCTGTTAGAATAAGGGCTTTCATTTAAAAATATTAATTTAGAATACATTATAATACAATTTAGAATATATCTCAACAAGTATCACATCTTTAAAAATCCATTTGATTTATTAATCAGAACAACATGTGATTTGATTAATATTTAAGGAACATACACAATGGTTCAGAAGTTAAGGTACTTCACAATAATAATGTTACAAAAGATTTCCTGAAAGTAACCTGAAAATACAATAATAAGAAATGTTTAAATGAGCACCAAATCAAATTATCAGAAGACTGGAGTGATAGCTATATTTAGATAGAAATGTTATATTAAATGTTATTATTTTAATGTTTTACTGCATTTGTGATCAAATAAAAGCAGCCTTGGTGGGAATAGAAGACTTCCTTAAAAATAACCAGCCCCATACTAGTGTATTATTAAATTCTTAATTATTCATTTGAATATTGCATGTAAAACTGAAACCGTCTCAAACAGGTCAGCAGCTGAACTAGAAGCTTTTGCAACTTACTTGCACTGTGTTTTTTTTTCTAATTCCATTTCCTTAGACAGGCAACCTCAAGAGGAGAATTTGACTAAAATTTACATGCTGGATTACTTTTAAGCATAGCATGGACATAGCATAGCATGATTAGACTGATGGTCAGTGGGTTTTACCCTGTGCTCAGGAGGAGGTAGACACAAACTAAGGACATCAGGATACTCAGAAGTCTGTGAAAGAGCCTGGTGGAACTCAACAATGGTATCAAAAATGAGGAAACTAAAAGGAAAAAAAACAGTGTGAGATAACAGGGGATAAAGTATGAACCGGATGGAAGAAAAGAAGAAGTACAATTCACTGGTTAAAAGACACGCTTCAAGGATTCATCACACCATTTTCTCACCCTTATATCATTTCAGATCGTTATGACTTTTTTCTGCACAAAATAAAGTGTTTTGGTGTTCCAACTTTTAAAATAACACTGGACCCTTTTAACTTTCATGGAGAAAAAAAAATACATTTCTCTAAACAATCAGAAAATCATACAGATTTGGAATGGCATGAGGGTGAGTAAATGTATGGATGAACTATCCCTTTAATACGGTGTATATTGGTAACAAAGCATGATCGGAATGAAGATGGCAAACCTAGTGTGAGCCAACTAACAAGCTGGTTGAAGAGTGGCAAGCCTTGCTTCAGCTGCAGACTGGAGTGTGTGCTGGTCAGGATGTAAGCACACAGCACCACCTGCATCATCTGGAAACAAATGCACACAAATAAGATTCTCAGATGAGTTTAAAGTAGGATCAATTTAGATTTAGCCAATACAGCAATAAATAAATGAATAAATAAAATATCTGGCCAAAATGTATTTTAAATATGTTAAAATTAAAGTTAACGTATTATCACGTTAATGCATTAATTGATTAACACCGACAATTATTTTATCGCGCGTTAACGCAGTTTTTTATTATTATGAAAGTCCATTGCTCACTGGCTCTGAATAATACCTATTTTATTATACCTGGTCCTGATCAAATTATTTAGGCTAACCATCAACATTCACAAACCACTAAAAAAAAATGACACAAGCTCGTAATCATGACTTTATAAGTTGGAAACAGGAAGTTTCTGATAGCACGTGAAGACAGCAGAGAAGCGCACGCGAGTTCTACCCGCCCATCAAGTTTTGTCCCGCTCCCCACTCTGCTGCGATGGGTCCCGCGATCGTGCAGGTCTAGGAAGATGCCTGTTATAATGTTATGATCGAGGCTCTGGACTCTGAGCATAACTTGTTTTTCTATAACAAACGATAAAATATTTTCTATAAAAACGTTAATGTGGTGGAAGTGACAAATAGCTTGTTTTATAAATAGTTGCTACCATGTAAAAGGAACACTGCTGTAAAAAGCACCATATTTATTTAAAGTGTTTGCAAACCAAATGTTATTAGTAGGCCTACTTTTAAATGAAAAAAGTGAACAATACTTTCGAATGCATTATTAGTTTTGTGCATAACATGCAATTACTTGTGATTAATAATGTGATTAATCGCGATTAACTAATATATATATAATATATTATATATATTATATATATATTATATTATATTATATATATATATATATAGGTTCAACTTTCGTGTACCAAAATATATTTTTAAAAATGTATTTCAAGAGCAGGAATACACTTCCATTCTCACAGTGTAGGCCAAATGCAAGTGTTAAAAGGAATAGCCTTCTAGAGATCAATACTAGATGTTGTAACAAACCAGTATTTAAAATGTGATTAAATAATTAGATTTTTGAAGTTAGAATCTGAAATTAGATTCACCTAAAATCTCAGGGGGTATGTCAAGTAAATATTTTACGTGAGAGGGATTTGGCTTAGAAAAACATTTGGGAATCTCACATTCAGATGCTGTTTAGAGCAGAATCTGACCTCAGATGTCGGCACCAAAATGTTAATGGTAAAAATGTCCTGTGAGAGTGAAAAAGGACAAAAAGGAAAGAGTCGAAAATGACCTGGCAGATGAACAGCTGACGATCCCTTCGGATCAGAGGAGAGCATCTCCATGATGACCAGAGGTATGAGGACGAGCTGAAGAGGGTCAGCACTCCAGCACAAATTCTACAGTAAAACACATTCAATTAAGAAGATAAGCCTTCCTGACACCATTCAGCATCACTAATTAGATTGTATAAATGTATTTAACAGATTAAAAGAAGAAAATATACAAATTATTGTGTGTGTAACAGGATTTTGCATCAGTAAGTGAACAAAGAGTGCTCACACATAGTTAACGTTTGGTTCCCGTCCCACGACAGGCAACAGTGGAAACACAGCCAGAAAGAGACAGCTCAACATCCAGTTCAATGACCTGAACTACAGTAGCATAAAAGACAAAAATAAGTCTTAAAAAAACACTCCTTTCAGGCCTCAAACCAGAACAGGCCCTGAGAAGGTCACCTTACTTTTGCTTTTGTGTAAAGGCCAGAAAGCACAGGCCAGAGTGCCAGCACGACCAGCCCCAAGGTCAACATGGCCCGATAGAAAAAACTCACAACCTAATAAACACCGGCAGAGAGGAAATGAATTGAAAGAAGTGAAAATAGTTAACACCTCTAATTACTACTACGTGCTAAACACTCAAACAGGACAACAGAATTCAGCAAATCAAGCACTTACTAGTAACTCAATTCCAAATGTAACCAGTAAAAAATATCCAAAGCATTTGCTGAGCGGTAATGAGGGAACTGATTGAATCAGACTGGCAAGAGTTTCAAATCTGTGACAGAGAGAAAACACACAAACTTTAATGTTTATATATGCTGGTATAATGTTTATGACTTTATGCGTTCTGCAAGTGAGCAGCTCATTAAAGTGCAATCTTGCAAAATCACTTTCATTGACTTTAACTGTTCCCTGCTGGTGGAATGACCTGACCATCAAGAAACTGCTAAAGACTCATGTCTTCCATCTACATTTGACCTTCTATTACTAGAACTCACTATTCTATCTAATTTTTTTTTTATTTATTATAAAAAAAACACTCTCCATTTTTATTATATCTGATAATCTTCTTTTATTTATTATAAAAAATGTGAGCCTCTAAGACTAGCACTTTTTATTCGATTTCAATTATATCTTCTGTTTTCTTTTTAATTCTTAAGAACATGACCCTCTAACGCAAGCATTCTCTGTTAAATATCTATTCTATCTTCTTGTTTTCTTTTTTATTTATTATAAAGAACTTGACCTTCTAACACTAGCACTCTGTATTCTATTTATATTCTATCTACTTGTTCTTGTTATTTAAAAACAACAAAAAATAAACCTTGACCCTGTAACACTAGCACGATCTATTCGATTTCTTTTCAACTTTTTATTTATTACTAAAAAACCTTGCTATGTGTACTGCGTTAAACATGTCAAAGCACTTATATATTGTTGCTCTTTTGTTGGTTTGATTGCTTCTATTTTCCCCATTTGTAAGTCACTTTGGATAAAAGTGTCAGCTTAATTCTTCAATGCAAATGTAAATTTATTAATACATTTAAATACGATTAACAAATATGGATTTGTTTATGGAAGCATTTTTGTGAAATGCATCTATTTTCTTATTCATCCTTGGTCATGTGAATAATTTAGCGAATTGTTGGGCCTGTTAATTAACATTATAGATACACAAAATATATCAGAACGGCAATGATTTTTGGACATCATTTTATATTAATTGATATATAATGGACTTACATCAAGGAATACTGGATATTTAATTTTCCATGCTCATTTCTACCTTTGCCATCATGTATTAATCATTTAAAAGTTAATCTTTAAAATGCAATCTCAAAATTATATTTTAATAAAAACAGGGATGAATAACTTACTCCCTCATGACAGAAAACCACACGGCCACAGGGAGCAAGCAGTAGACGTAGTAGGTCCAAGGACTGGACTGGACCATCAAGAACAGAGCCACAAGCAGGCCTATAGATAGAAACATCTGGCCCAGACTCCTTTCTGTTACCTTGAATTCAACAGATTCAAACAGATACAGGAAGTGACATTTATTTTAACATCTGTTTAGTTTTTTTTTTTTTTTTTACCAATAAATCATAATTACCTCATTATTAGTGACAATGACCATGACCTACAAACATGCTGAACGCTGGACTACAACATCCCCTGCTTACCATGTGCATGTAAGTTGGAGGTTTGCGTAGACTAGCATGTGTCTTCAGGATGAACAAAACCACATAAGAGGTCCAACCAATAAAACCCAGAACCACACTGCTTCCAAGGAAGAGTCGGTCATATGTGTGATAATATGACAAGCCCTCCATGGCCTGAACTGTCAAATCTTTACAATAACTGATCTAGGGAAAAAGATAGATAGAGAAAGATATGGCAAGACAAGATAAAGATAATCAACAAGTCAGTTTGGTCAAGACAACAACCAATCAACACTCACTGCTTCATCAAACTGTCCTTTCTGGATCAAATTTCTTGCATTACGCACAAAATCCATCTGTTTAGAGTCAATCAGAGGCCTAGAAGTAAACAAGACAATCTTACAACTCGATCTGACCTTACCAGATGTATACCAACACCTTCAGAACACTGCCTGGGAAAAAAACTCAATTCAAAAATCCCTCTTTCCCAAGGAGGAAAGAAGTCATACAGGTTAGAAAAGACATAAGAGTGAGCAAATGATGACTGTTAATTTTTAGGTTAATTATGACTTTTACTCACTGGTAGGGTGTAAACAGAAAGGATAATGTTGTTTCTTTCTTCTGTGCCATTTTCACCTGTTTATTTAATAAACAAAAGATTGCTGGTTATTTCTAAGTAAAACAGACAGAATGGATCAAAATGTACTGTACCTTACCCTGAATTGCTCCAAGATCTGAATTGCATTTGCATATATACTCTCAGCCTTAAAGTGTTGGCTGTTATTCAGGTAATTCAGCGGTAAGACACCCTGTGATGCAACAAATGCCTCAGAAAATTATTTAACAAGTGCATTCATGTCTGTATAGCAGTGTGATATAAACTCGTGATCTGAAAGCTCTGACAAATCATGCTCACCACAGAGTTCACAGGAAAGGGAACTCCTATAAGAGATGACATAAGTGGAGCAATATCAGCCTGCAAAAGCATAAAAAGATCAGATCAGCTCCTGACATTTATAGACATTCCGTAAAAAAACGAGACAGAAAATCTCACCTGATTGACATCCACTCTCCTTAATGTTTCCAACCCCCATTCTGAAATGTATGCAGGGTTAAAGAAATATTGACAAAATTAATTCCATGATGTAATTAGGTTTGAATATGGAAATAAAGTGGTGTGAGACCAATAAGGGACATTAGACAAACCTTTTAAATAATTATCATTATATTTGTGAGAGCCCTCTCTATGTGCTGTCTGAACCCCAGCGCCCCATGCTACCAGTGGGGTCAGCGTCTCTGATGGGTGTCCCGCACCGTGAGATCCTATAAAACATAAACCCGTATACTGCACTGAACAGATTTATAACTGATAAATTACCTTTTCTACACTAAATGTTATTTTGTAATGCTGACTTGAACTTGAACTGTAATATAAATCAGGTGAATGTTATATTATTAGAGATAGTTTACCCCAATTTGTCATGCCATGGTCAGATGTAAAAATATAAGCCGTTTTTCCATCATGCCCATAAAAGTCGTCCATCACACTGACAATTTCAGCGACACCAGAATCAACGAGGCCAATGTTCTCTAGATATTCCCTGTAAGTGAAGAAATCCCAAAGAAAATATTACATTTGGGAATATGACAATGGTAGGAGCTCCACCTAGTGGTACATTGTATCTCAAGGTGTTCTGAATAAATGTATTTCCGTATGTAAATTAAATCATTTTAAGGTATCTCAACACATAATACTGCAATCCAATACATTTTTTCTTGCACATTTTATAACAAACATTGCTTCAAAGTGGCTTTAGATAAAACAGTAAAATAAAAATAAAAAACATAAAAGGGAAAAAGTGTTGTTAATGACATTACAATATTTAATGTGGTGAAATGTTTTAACTTACTTTGACATGGGCCGGTGGGCATGGCCATTGGTGTCTATCCCCAAAAGATGAAGGAAAAACACATTCTGTTCTTCATGTAACATATTCAGTAGAGTTTCATTGCTTTTGGCAACATTGAGAAAATCCTTAATAAAAAAAAATCATATCTTATTTATTACAAGATAATTTCAGGGTTTCAGACCTTATAAAAAATATTTTTTAAATAAAGTAATACTTTTTTAAAAGTAAGGATTAATTAAATTGATTAAAAGTGACAGTAAAGACATAAAAAGGTTAAAAAAAGATTTCGGTTGCATTTTATTTTACAGTACGTGTACTTACATGTACTTATAGTGTACTTAGTGTATTTATCTAAGAAAGTTCTGGTAATACAAGGTAACTACATGGGGTAGGGTTAGGTTTAGGGGTAGGTTCAGGGTTAGTACCTAGTTAATGTAATTACTATAATAAGTATATAGTATGTACATGAGGAACAGGACTGTAAAATAAAGTGCTACCAAGATTTCTATTTCAAATAAATGCTGTTATTTTCTATACTTTCTATGCATCAAAGAATCTTGAAAAGATTATTGCATCAGTGTTTCCACATAAATATTAAGCAGCTGTTTACAACAACTGATAAAAAAAAAAAAAAGTTTTCATTTCAATAATGGTTCATGTGACACTGAAGACTGGAATAATGGTCTGGACTGCTGAAAATATAACAAATTACATTTTAATTACATTTTAAATAGCTGGATGCTTTTGCCCATATAAGCAATTTCCTGGTATGACTTTCTGAGCGAGAGCACCCTCCGGCTTCGAGTATGAATGAAACAAACACTTCATGAGTGTGTATAGCGCTCCTTGATGTTCATCTCGCCTTCTGGGTCTGAATAAAATATCATGTCATGCACAGACTATCCTGTCTCATTGAGTTAAAATCTATATTCACTCACACCAGCTCATGAAAACCTCTATTCGAACACACTTGACCGAAAAAGTGCAGGGGACAAATTTCTGTGATATAAAGTGGGGGGACATGTCCCCCGCGTAATCTACGCCCTGGAGACGTGTCAAAATTATTTTGTAAATCTCTTTTTATTGTAAATCCCATTGAATTTGCACTTTCCCAGCATTGAGACTGATAGCCTAATTAGCACTGCTTCTCCATAGGTTAATGCGCTAGACTTTGGGATTGGGTTCCCGCGGGACGCAAATTTAGCAGTTAGGGTACCGCGAGAAAACCCCCCACTACCGTGAGATTTGCCTATTTAAATAACCCGCATTTTGACAGCGGCTCACTGATGTAGAAAATTATATGCAATATACAGGAGCAGGACACATATTGCAGGAACACAGGAGGTAAGGTACAACGGGGCTAAAGGCACACATACTGGGCTATTCACTGCGCCTAAAATATGTTGTATTACAAAATAATACATACAAAATAATAAATACAAAAATATAATACAAAAATATGTTTGTATTGACAGTTAACGGAGCAACTGATTTAGTGTAAAAATAATTAATTCAAGTTATTCGTTTTGTTTAAAAATCCTATTAATGTATGAGGTGGCAAGAGGGGCCTTTTACCCCACACACGGGGAAGAGGCGCCCCAGCACGGGGTGAAAGGCCCACAGAGGTTTAGTTCACCCAAAAATAAAAATTATGTCATTAATGACTCACCCATATGTCGTTGCAAACCCGTA
Source organism: Carassius carassius (assembly GCF_963082965.1). Taxonomy (NCBI): domain Eukaryota; kingdom Metazoa; phylum Chordata; class Actinopteri; order Cypriniformes; family Cyprinidae; genus Carassius; species Carassius carassius. Next base: position 18,566,000 of record NC_081796.1, read on the forward strand.
AGACCTCCGTTCATCTTTGGAACACAGTTTAAGATATTTTAGATTTAGTCCGAGAGCTTTCTGTCCCTCCATTGAAAATGTGTGTACGGTATACGGTCCATGTCCAGAAAGTAGGGCTGTGCAAAAAATCGAATGCGATTTTCATCCGCATCTCATCAGTAAAGATGCTCCTGTGATTAGAAGTATATCTCCAGCATGTGCGTTCAGATCAGGGTTGCCACGATTTCACAACAAATCCTGCCAAGTTGCTCCTCAAAACTAGTCCAAAACTAGCCCAATCGCGTTTCCAAGGAGGTTCCCCGATAAAAATTGCTTCCTTGGGTTAAAATATAAATTTTTTGGAAGGGTTGCATTGGTAAAATTCACATTTTAGGGGCTAAATATCATGTTATTTGTATTGGGGTTGCTTCAAACCGCGGACATGAAAAACAAAAGCAGACTTGGCAACACTGGTTCAGGTGGAGCGGCAGTTACTACACAGAGCCGTAGTCTACCGACAACTAACACAAAATCGTTTTCAAAATCGACAAAGAATCGCCTGCGATTTTAACATCGATTTTGTGTAGATTGTCAGTGAATTACGGCTTGGTGTAGTAAAGGCCAACCAGTATTGCCAAGTCTGTGGTTGTTTTTCATGTCCGCGGGTCAAAGCGACCCCAATACAAATAACGTGATATTTAGCACCTAAAATGCGAATTTTACCAAGGCAACCCTGCTAAAAAACTTATATTGTAACCCCGGGAAGCAATTTTTATCAGGGAACCTCCTGGAAGCGCGATTGGACTAGTTTTGGAGTTTTGAGAAGCAACTGGGCAGGATTTGTTGTAAAAACCTGGCAACCCTGATCCGAACGCACGTGCTGGAGATATACTTCTAATTACAGGTGCGTCTTTACTGATGAGATGTGCATGAAATCGCATTCGATTTTTTGCACAGCCCTACCAGAAAGGTAAGAAAAACATCTTCAAAGTACACTACAGTGTAGTGATGTCCGGTTCGCGAAACGAATGATGAAATTGAACCAGTTTACCAAATCGAACTGAATCGTTTTAAACGGTTTGCGTCTCCAATACGCATTAATCCACAAATGACTTAAGCTGTTTACTTTTTTAACGTGGCTGACACTCCCTCAATTCATTTACTCAAACAGTACACTGACTGAACTGCTGTGAAGAGAGAACTGAAGATGAACTCCGAGCCGAGCCAGATAACGAACGAAAGATTGACTCGTTCTCCAGTCAAGAACCGTTTCTGTCGGACGCGTCCGATTCGAGAACCGAACTGATTCTTTTGGTGATTGATTCTGAAGTGATTCTGTGCTAATGTTATGAGCGCGGGTAAACCGAAGGCTTGAATCAAGGGCAATCATCGCCAATGATGTCATTACGTCGAGCGCAAAAGAACCGGTGAACCGTTTAAACGATTAATGCTTATTGGAGACGCGAACCATTTCAAACGATTCAGTTTGATTTGGTGAACTGGTTCAAGAAGATCCGGTTACATCGAGTGATTTGTTCGCGAAACGGATATCACTACTCTGCAGTGAACGTGCTCACAACAGACCCGGAAGAGAAGACAATGATGAATGAAGTCGTAGTTTTTGTTATTTTTGGACCAAAATGTATTTTCGATGCTTCAACAAATTCTAACTGACCCTCTGATGTCACATGGACTACTTTGATGATGTTTTTCTTACCTTTCTGGACATGGACAGTATACTGTACAAACAGTTTCAATGGAGGGACAGAAAGCACTCGGACTTAAACTAAAATATCTTAAACTGTTTTCCGAAGATGAATGGGAAGATGAGGTCTCACGGGTTTGGAACGACATGAGGGTGAGTCATTAATGACATAATTTTCCTTTTTGGGTGAACTAACCCTTTAAGCTAAAAAAATGTTTGTTTGTTTTTTTTGTTTTGTTTTTTTAAATAATGTTAAAGTTAATACTTGTTCAAAACAATCACTTTAGCAGAGTTTGTAATATTTTCTGCACATTTTGAAAAATAAAAAATATTTTTTGTTCAGTCTATGCGTATAGGCGTTTTGTGGCATATCGCCGAAAATAACTTAAATTGCACTTTCAGTTTTGATCGTACAGGTAAGAGCAAAACATCAATCGAATCTGTTAAGGGTATACTTTTATTTGTATACACAGATAATAAGAAAACTTTGTGCATTTATAAAATAAAGAAAACAAACAGAGTGCGCTGTCTGCAGCCTTTGTCTGCATGATCTTCATTTAGAAATGCGTCATTAAAATGAACTGAAACTCAACAAATACTCCACAAAGAGATATGTGAGATATTTCTATAGAAATCTTGACATGTCTACTTTTAAACTAAGCATGTCTTATCGACAACAAATATTAAGAAATAAAGTAATCCATATGAAACCAACGCGATGTCCAGTCTTTTACGTCTCCCTTCACTAACTCTAATGCGACCACGCCCCCGCGCTATAGATATATAATCATCCATGTGAAGCGGGCAGCGCGTAAACATTATTAATATCATGTTTTTAAATATGATGGTTTCATTCTAAACATGGTGATTATCTCCAAGGACACCCAACATAATATGGTATTTAGCAACTGAATCTAACCATATGTCAACAAATGGAAAAGTCAGCAGTCTATTAATTATCATGTTAATCATGGCGCCTTTAATCGCTACAGTGGGGGCGCTTTTTACCCCAAATACCATACATTTACATATTCTTTTGTTATTTAAAAACCGTTGCTTTAATTAACATAATCAAAACTTGAAAATCATAAAGACGACCTTTGTCTCAAAATATATGCATTGATTTTTTTTCAGCTATTCTCATTTGCTGCTTAAATCTACAACATTTAAAAAAACAAAACAAAATATTAGATCAAGCAAGCACAGAATCAACTTTGCGCTGCTGCGTGCGATCGCGTCAGAGATGAACAGATAACCCCCGTGTTTAGTTCTGTTTTTGACAGAAGCACATATTGGACAATTTTAAAAATAGCAGCATAAACAAAACTGATTTCAAATTTAATTCAAGCACTTTCAAGGACCTATGTTATTTTTCAAGTACTTTCCAGGCCTTGAATCCATATGTCTGAAATTCAAGTACTTTCAAGTACTTTCAAGAAGGATGGGAACCCTGAGTTGTGTTTTTTTATGTTTAGTTCATCAAAAGTGATTATGTAAAACTCATTAAGTATCCTACCTTCACTTCATCAAATACCCATGTATCAAGTCTGGATGCATCAGTGGAGGCGAAGTCCTCCCGCTCTGAAGGGTAAGTGTAAGTGTACACATGGTCTCCAGTGGCTCCTACAAAACACACATGCTAGTAAAGCTATTAGATAACGTCACTGTACCCTCATAGTTCTATTCACAGGTGTGGAGTTATACCTTTAGCAAACATCGGTAATATGTCAGGGCTTCCCCAACACCAGGTATGTCTGCTCTCATTAAAAACAGAATCAAACTCCACCGGATTCTCCTTCCAGCCTGTGAACATCGAATAAGAGACATCTTATTGAATTTGCACATGTACAGGTTATACACAAAGACACATGTGACTGCTGCTTACCCTTGGCAACAGCACTAACATCCTCATAAAAGCCCGCTATTAAAGCCACGTGACCTGGCCTTGATTCCGTAGGGACTCGCGTGTGAGACACTCCCCATGTGCCGCTCTTCTCAATCACACTCCTTATAACAAAAAACAATAAGAAGCACAAGTTAAATGCATTTATGAATATATTTTTGTTGGAGGCACACATGCATAGCAGACAGAAAATCAAATTCCGTTATTTTAAAATAATGTCAGGATTTTCTGTTTATAATATGGAATCCATGTAAAAACATTAAAGTGTCCTTGTTTCTAAAGGAGCATACAATTAAAAAGTCTAAACGGTGTTCTTTGAGATTAGAACACAACAGTATAACAAAAGTATGCAACTTATTTTTATTAGTGTGATATATTTTCTGAATCATTCTATCTGCAATCATGAAGGATAGTGAATATTTTGAACAATAAGCATTTAATCAGTAAAATAAGAGACTGAATTTTCAGAACCACATCCGTGAATTGGACAAGCACATGCATGACAAGATTATTCCACGTTCATCACCTTAGGTAAGGAGCCCTGCCTGTCCTATTGTCAAAAAGACTGTCGGCTCTCAGACCATCTGCCACAAAGAGCACCAGGCGCTTGGCCGGAGGGGCCAGAGGGACATGCTGTGGTGTCATTCCATGGACAAGAGGGGATGTGAAATAGATGTCAAATATTGAGAGAAAGAAGACTACGTGGACAGTGAGTCCCACGATGAAGAATATCATCATCTTCATCTTGTCTGCTATCAGAACTGTGGCACTGATTTAGAAAGAGATAAGAAAGACAAGAGAAAATATGGACATTTGAAATGCATTCAGTTATATTTAAAAGTCTTTTGAGTTTTGTCTTAAAGACATGACCTTAACATGACCAAATTCAAAAGGACTAAATAATCCATAGCCATCTCAGAAGTAACATTTGCTAATATTTTTACAATAGTATGAGTGTATAAAAAAGGTCTTACCTTTTTGCTTATTTCAAAGTAAAACTGAATAATAAAGTCGCTTAACTGATCAGTGCACCAGTCGTGTCAATGAAAGCACCCAGCAGAGCGTGAGTGACCGTCAGTCTGCGAGAACAGTCTCTAAACAAAACGCCTGCTTCACTCAGGCTTTCAGTATGTTTTAGCGTACTGTTGATGTCTTCTTCTTCTTTAACGGCGGTTGGTATCCACTGTTGATGTCTGGCGAGCAACTTGGCTTCTGACCTACTAAACCAAATAGTTTGTAAGTAGATTAACGAAGAACTTTTCTTCACTTCCTTGTATAGTGACCTTTGAACTGGAAATCATGCAATGCATTGTGGTAAATGTAGTTTACGACCGGTGAGCTTTTCCCCGCTTGAGGAAAACAGAATGTGTTTTTAAACGACAAAAAAAAAAATCTAAATTTAATTAGCTTAAAATAATGTCAGTAATTTTTCCGACTATGAAATTAATTTAAAATTTGATTATAACTTTTATATGTAAGTCTCCTAATTTTTACAGGAGCATACACTTTAAAAATTCCAAATTGCACTTTACATTTTTATATGATGTAATGATTGTGGCCTTTTTCCTTCACATTTGCAAATTTTATTTGTCACGTAGTAGTCCAAAATAATGATAAATTGTAGTCTTTCCGGCCATGTTTCTTTTTTAGATTAAAACGATATTCAATCAACCAAACAAACAAGCAAGTAAATAGATAAATATGATACTGTACAAACATTAAAACAAACATTAAAGAGCAACAGAAAAGTTCAAATGCAACAAACGAGAAATAAAAAAAACATAGCGTTACATAAAATAAACGTAATCATAAAAACGTAAAAGATAAACATAATAAATTATGTAATATAGATATATAAACTACAAATAAATAAAATAACTGACAAAAACATACTTAAATAGACAATAAGTTAATTAATAAAATGAAAAACAAATAACCAGAGGGAAAATAATTTATCAACAAGTAAAGTCGAGTTACTTTGACTTTTATTTTGACACTAATATAATTTCTCGGTAACGCGTATGTTCGGTCGCTGGCTTCACCCCGGTCGGAGAGTTGGTCAGGAAAGGGATACAAAAGGAGCTTTGTGAATGATTGCTAAATGTTGCGTTTACATTTTTAGATAAACTACACGCTTGAGCTTTTGTCAAGAATTTTTAATCTCGTAAATTACAAGTGGTATTTAATATATTTCGTTATAGTTAATCAGAACGCGACTCTAGCTATGGCTGGCAGTAGCACCGCGATGAAAACATGGGAACTGTCAAACAGCATGCAGGAAGTCCAGAGTATTGATGAAATATATAAGTATGATAAAAAACAGCAACAAGAGATTCTGGCAGCCAAACCGTGGACTAAAGAGTGAGTTTTCCACACCACGCGAATTTATTCCTCTTCAAGGGGCCTGAATTGTTTTCGAATGATTAATATCTGTTCTCCATACTGCTTTTGTTTTTGTTTTTTTACAGCCATCATTATTTTAAATACTGCAAGATATCAGCTTTGGCACTGTTGAAGATGGTGATGCATGCCCGCTCTGGAGGAAACCTCGAGGTGATGGGACTTATGCTGGGGAAGGTGGATGGAGAGACCATGAACATCATGGACAGTTTCGCTCTGCCCGTGGAGGGCACTGAGACCCGGGTCAATGCTCAGGCTGCTGCCTATGAATACATGGCTGCTTATATAGAGAATGCTAAACAGGTACACACTGACTATACCTTTTCTACTATTCCTATTAGGTAAATACTTCAAACAAACCCACACTTAGTTTCTAAATATAAATCGGGTACATTGTGACTCTACTCATGTTAGTTGAGTGACTACATGGAATATGTGCACATCTAAAATTGTCACATTAAAATACCATTTAAAATAAACAATTAAAGGCTAAATGAAATGAAATATAAAAAAATATTTCAAAAAGTGAGTAGTTATAGGAATTAAAATATACATGTATTGTGAATGTGATATGCTACACTCGTGTAACAGAATTTTACTAATATTTTTATATTTATTATGCATTCAGTTTTCATGATCTAAAATTAATTGAGAGACTATATGGATTATTTGCACTTTAAAAAATGTTTATCACTTAACAAGACCATTTAAAATGAATTAATGAAGGCATAAATGTGATTTAAAAATAGTACAAATCTTAAAATAAATAGTGAAAAATCACAGGAAGGAACTAAAATATACATGTACTGTATTGTGTATATGCTCTCGGTTTCATATGCTCTACTCATCTAAACATATTTTACTAATACTTTTATAATTTTTATGCATTCATTTTTCATGATTTTATAGTATTTGATGGACTGCATGGAATATTTGCACTTTAAAAAATGTATTTCTCACATCAAAAGACCATTTAACATAAATTAATGTAGGCAAAAATGTCATTTAAAATGAGTAAAAATCTTTAAATAAATAGTGAACAGTCACAGAAACTAAAATATATACACTTTATACTTTCAGTGACATATTATGCAGTAACTTCCCATGAATGTCATGTCCAGCTTATGATGAAATATTAGTAATTCTGAGGCTCGTCATTTCTGAATTCATTTAGGTGGGGCGGTTGGAGAATGCCATTGGATGGTATCACAGTCATCCTGGATACGGCTGCTGGCTTTCAGGCATAGATGTCAGCACTCAGATGCTTAACCAGCAGTTTCAAGAGCCCTTTGTCGCAGTAGTGGTAAGTGCTCTTGAAAATGTTAAACTGGCTGCTTATTTTACATTAGGGCCGATTTGGCAAAGTCCTCTCTAAACTCTGTTACCATCAATCTCAAAAGACAGAGGGGGGAAATAACTCAGCCGTGAAATTGTTAAAGTATCAGTACAAATTCAGTAATATCAGTGATCCATAATTGACCCCTAAAATACAAATGAGTTTGGTGACATTTGTAGTGGTGTCTGATTAATGGCTGTTAGCTTTGTAACTAAATACATTATACAGTTTACCGTTTCTTTTGCTTATTTTGTGCTGAGGGCAAATAGTGACCTGGTGCTCATAACTTTCACTTGCGAAGCTGGCAGCTCAGTGTTTTTATTTGTGATATTTAAACTGTTTTGCTTATTACAGTCTTTGTAATTTTTCATTCTTTTCAGATTGATCCCACAAGAACTATATCCGCAGGGAAGGTCAATCTTGGAGCGTTCAGGACATATCCGAAGGTAGGAACATTTTTTGAGTAAATAGTTTTTTGTAACTGTCTAGTATTTCATATTTATGTGTCTATTCATTTTGTATGAGTGTGAAAATATTTTTCTCCTCACATATTTAAATTTTAATGCTAGGGTTACAAGCCTCCAGATGAGGGTCCATCTGAATACCAAACAATACCGCTGAATAAAATTGAGGACTTTGGAGTGCACTGCAAACAGTAAGCTTTTTTTCTACACATACCTGTATTTCTACTTAAAAATTGATTTGGCTTGAAAATACTGGCAATTTACAATAAACCGTTTTCTGCTTTTAGGTATTATGCTTTAGAAGTGTCTTATTTTAAGTCTTCCCTGGACCGCAAACTCCTAGAGCTGCTGTGGAATAAGTATTGGGTCAACACGTTGAGCTCCTCCAGCCTTCTGACAGTAAGTACTGTCTTTTATTGGTGTGAAATTACTATACTTAATATAGCAATATGTGCAGAAATCTTCAGTTATTTAAGATTTATGTAATCCTGAATCTTCTTTTCTGTGCTATACTCATCTTAAAATAGTTTACTAATTGTTTTATAATTATACTGCATTCAGGTTTCATGCTCTTATGAAACCTTAGAGACTACATGAAATATTTGCACTTTTAAAAAAATTATTGAAAACAGTTTTTGAGTGAAATAAGCATTATTTATGGATCATTTTGACTATATGAATTCACTTAGATCATGAAGCCTATGATTAGTCAGTTCTGAAAAAAAAAATACAAAACCTGTTCTAATCAAATGAAAACAAAGTTGATAATATATTTAATTCAGTATTTGGTCATAATTTAGGATAATGAGATATAATGGGACATCACAAGTGTAACAAGGTTGGGGGAAAATGATCAAAATATTATCCACAAAATGTTAGCAAGTTGTTAAACACTAAACGAGCAAAGTCAGTAAGTATTAACATTTAACTAGCATTTATGACATTTATTGTTTATATAAATGTTTGTCATTTTATTGATATCTTCTCTTTTGTTTATATTAAAATATTCACGGTTATTATCTTTATCATCCTGAAAATGTTTTGGATTCTGAAGGATACAAGTATTTTTCTGTGCAGGAGATGGATAATATAACAGGGGTTTGTTGACAACTTGTGCACATGATTCATATTTGTAGATGCTGGTTTTGTTTCCCTACCTATTTGTTTTGAAAGCTTGTCATTGTTGATTATGACATTCTGTCATGAGCTTTGTTTAATGCTTTCAATGGGCTGCAGACTATCTAAACAGCAGCCTCAGAGCTCTGTGTTCTTGTCAAAAAAGTGTTGTCAGTGATTACGCTGTCATCACATGCCGAGACCTTTAGTCACCGAGTCTGTCTCATTCAGGAGGCTTTAGCAAACAATTCATCAACCTACTGAATTGACCATCTGTGGAATGCACATTGTGAAGGTTTGAGAAGTGTTGTGAAATTGTGCATTAACCTAGAGCAAGTGAAATGGTGGTGTTAATGGCTTTTATTCCTTCAGAATGCAGACTACACCACTGGACAGGTGTTTGACTTGTCTGAGAAGCTTGAGCAGGCAGAAGCTCAGCTGGGACGTGGCAGTTTCATGCTGGGCTTAGACACACATGATAGGAAATCTGAGGACAAACTTGCAAAGGCAACACGGGACAGGTAATACAATCCCTGTCAGTTGAGTATTATATTTTTCCTTTTGTAATATATAATCAACTATAAGTAGAAATAAACAAACAAGCCTAGGTAAGTTTATTTATCTCTAAATGTCATGCACACAAAAAAGTACTTTATAGACAATCATAGTTCTAAATAAAATTATAAGTAGACCCTACATTTCAACCAGGTTGATTTTTATATTTGAAATACATTTTAAGGAGGTTAATTTTGTTTCAGACATTTGAGTAAATATAACAATTAAATGCATAAAACTACATGGAAAAAATGTAAAACAATGTTTTCTTTTCAAGTATTGAGAATATAATTTTTTTCACTGCTTTTGCCATTATTTTTTTACTTATAAAAGATTATGTATTTATTTTGTTTAATTGATTCATTGTTTGAATAATTGGGGGTAAACTTGTTTCTTTTGGGTATTAAGAAAAGTATACTGACTTCACAATTATTCTTTTCTTTTCTTTCTTTTTTTATAATAGAGTATTTAATGTTTCATTTATTTATTTTATTTAACATTTGTTTATATTTATTTTGTGTGAGCTCATATGTGACTTAAGTGTCTTTAGTGGTGCAAGGGACCCCACTTTTTGACTTGTAATGTATTGCAACTAATGACTTTTATAAAAAAAAATGTTTTTATATAAAAACATGATTAAACATATTTCTTTGTTTTTCAGCTGCAAGACAACCATTGAAGCAATTCATGGTTTGATGTCCCAAGTTATCAAAGATAAACTCTTCAATCAAGTAAACACATCTGCCAACTGAACATGGAAGGGACTGTATTTAGATGACTTCACGTGCAGTGTTTGCTTAGTTATGTGTTATTTCATTACTGTTTTGAAAGATTCAAAGGAATTCTGCTGTAGGAATGTTTGAATCATTTATCATTTGTTTAAACAAAGAAATAAATGCTGTTCATTAGTTGACAGACATCAAGTGTTTGGGCTTCTTTTCTTAAACTTTTTAAAATTTGTCTTCAAAGTATTGCATCACATTTACAGCTAAGGTCTTGTCTGAAGGTCTGAAATTATAACTTGCACAGCTCATCGTCAAAGCTGTCCTTTAGATCAAGACAAATGAGTTTTCCTTTACGCTGTTTGTTAGCAGATGTTTGAAATGTCTTCTCCTCTGGGTTCAGTGTGTAACACGGCACCACTCCACTCCCATTTCCCACAGCTTGTATCAAGAGCTGTAACAGCAGTATTCAACATTAAATTGAACAAAAACCACAGTGCTCCACAAGAGGTCATTTTCATATTTGCCAGTCATAGCATTACATAATGGAATAACAAACTCAACGGACCAAAGATAAACATAGCTTGGAATGGCCACAGCGCATCTGTCAGGAAGACCCTGTGCAGGTTGTCTCTGTGTTGTACATAATCCTTCAGGATTCTGAGCGTTACGCCGTGGCCTTTCACTGATGTATCACAGAAACGGGAGCTTGATACAGTGGAGTCTATTCAGCCCTGCGTGTCTGCTCTTTATCGCTGCAGACACTCGCGCCCGTGAGGTTTCATGCACACGTGCTCGCATGTTTTTTTACAGACAACAGTGCTAACTTCGTATTTATGAACTTGTTTTGTACCCCACATCATTGTGCTAATTTTAAGATTTGCTGTTATGTTCCACAAAGCATCAGTCTGTTCACCAGTGGATGCTCTGCAGTGAATGGGTGCTGACAAAAAAAAACAAAAAACAAAAAAACAAAAAAAAAAATTGTTAAAATGAAGAAGAAGAAAAGGTTAAAATGCTTTAATGATGTATTTGTTTCTTAAAAATATGCAGCTATCCACTTCAGAAGATGTTTTTGATGGACTTGAGTCTTGGAAATTATTTGTGGATTATTATGTTTTTATCAACTGTAACTCTTATAATAAATATATAAAAATAACTCCCGTATCTCTTTGATGGCCTGAGAGTGAGTACATTTGTAGCTAAATTTAAATATTCCGTGAACTATTCCTGTAAAATATTAGTCATCAAAAATCCCCCATGCTCTGTATTTCACCCATTAATTAAGCTTTTAATCATCACCAGATGAGTATAAATGAGATGAGATATAACTAAGCCTAAGTATATTATGTTTTCAAGGAGTGAACTTACATCAGCCAATTCCATTATGTCAATTAAGGTATGTTTTCTATTAGCAAGTGTCTTCTTAAATTAATTGGACTTCCACTTCATTTGATAACCCAGAGAAAATGTTTTGAAATATTAAGTATTAGGAGTTATGATATAAATGTGAGTAAGAGAATGTATCCGAGTGATGAGCATAAATAATCAACAGTGGCTATTGATCACAAAGCTAATGTTAACCTAGCCTTTGTGACCAATGACAGATGGTTTGATAGTCCAGATATTTGGTAGGACCGATATTTTATTTATGGTCCAGATATTTTCTTTGGACCATAAATAATCTCAACAAGCATGGTAGGAAGGAGGTGAAATGTGTTCAGTGCCCCAGAGGAGAGTCTGAAAAGAGCTGAACGCCCTCTCTATGTTCCTAAACCAACCAAAGCAACATTTCCTTTCTGCCAAGTATTCTGCATGGAGGCAAGTGACTCAGTCTCAGGAAGTGCATTCCTCCACCATATATAACAATACACGGGTCACCACAGTAACTCAGCCCACCGAAGCCCACCGCACTTCTCTAGAACTGATATGCATTATTAGGGACAGCGGTTTGAGCTTGAAATGAAAGAGGGGAAATGTTAAGCTCTTCCAGCTGAAGCTTATAAACATGGTTTCTGTTTTAAACATGTAAATGCTTAAGGGTCTTGCTAAGCCTCAAGGGTGGCCCTAGGTTTTGGTTTAAACCTAGTTTTTCTTTTTCAACAATTGTTTTTCTCTGCAATCCTCTGCGCACATGTATTTCACATGTGAAATATAGTATCTTCATATATATATATATATATATATATATATATATATATATATATACCCTTTAGCCCAAAAAGGAATGTAAAATAAAAAATAAGACTGTTTTGAATTTTTATTAAGGTTTGTTTAATTTGTTCATTTGCTTTCTTCCTTTAAATAAAGTTAATTACAACTCAAATTGTTTGTAACAAAAACCTGCGCTGGCTTGAATTAATTACTAAAGACTTTTAATAACATCAGTAAAAACATTCTTTCACATTTTCACACAACAATATAAACGATGAACATTGTGTTCTTAAATTGACATAGAATTTAAAACAATTAAAAACCTTTCACCATCTGTGTTGGGAATGTGTCATGCCGCATTTGAACAGCGCATCCCTCTGGCGCGTGTAAAGATGACCCTGCGCTCGCGTCTCGTCAACATGCCAACATCTGCTATCGCTTCCTAAACAAAGCCAAGACAGGAAGCAAAAGATAAAGATTTAAAGCAGCAAAAAAACAACAACAGTGGTCTAAGTTGCTTGTCTTTGTTTATTAGTAATAAGAGTGTAAATTTCCAATATATTGTTAAACATACAGCAATATATTATAATGACTGGCAAACTGCTGTCTCCATCCAGATCCCTGGAGTTTAACCAAAGAAAGTTATTGATTTTAAGAGGCTCTCCATGTCTTCTCCCCATGGTCTGCTACTCTGAGATCAAGTGTAAAACCGACCTGCTGTCATGTGTTGATGTATCTATTCCCTTTACTTCTGTCCTAGTGTTCAACGTCTGTGGTTGACAACACAATATAGATAAAAGACTCAGCATACGGAGTAAAATATTGTCCTTTTTCAATGAGGTCTTGTTACTGTAGGTCTGGCTTTATATAATGTTTTTATATAATACAGCATGCAGATCTGCAGGGTCAATCTTAATTTATGATAATCTCACTTTATGATAGTTTTAGGTCGGGTCACATGTCTATTTCACCTTTGGCCTCTTTCCCTCTATTCAAAAATAATGTATTTTGACAAAAGTTTAAGGGTCAATTGACTATACTGTTTCTAAAGTAGATATCATCAAAGAAATAATGGTAACCACATCAATTATACCTTTAAATCCCCTTTAAAGAGTGTTTTAACCCTTATTTAAATCTATATAGAAATGTATTTAGAGGTCAGTGCTGTAAAATGTATTTGATCATAAGTTATTGCATTGTTTTTAGTGTTTTTGGCTTTCTCATAAATCTCCCTCTTCCCTTGACATGCTGTGCTGCAGAAGAGAAATCTATCCTGTGATATTTTTGCACACTGAGTCATTATGGTCCGTCTAACAGTGCATCTGATTGCAAAATCCAACAATTACTCAAAAACCTGCAGAAGTGAATCTCTCTTGCAGTATCTGAAGAAACTGACCCATCTCAACTTCTCCAATAAAAGTATAAAGGACATTGTAAGTCCATATATATCCAAATTCTATTTAATATAGTTTCCATTAAATCAATATTACAGTACCATTCAAATATTTGAAGTCAGTAAGATTTTCTGATGCTTTTTAAGATGCTTTTTTTCAGCATAGATGCATTAAATTGATAGGAAGTGACAGTATAAAATATACTATATATAAAATATACTATATATATATATATATATATATATATATATATATATATATATATACAGTACAGACCAAAATTTTGGACACACCTTCTCATTCAAAGAGTTTTCTTTATTTTCATGACTATGAAAACTGTAGAGTCACACTGAAGGCATCAAGGGCTATTTGACCAAGAAGGAGAGGGATGGGGTGCTGCGCCAGATGACCTGGCCTCCACAGTCACCGGACCTGAACCCAATCGAGATGGTTTAGGGGTGAGCTGGACCGCAGACAGAAGGCAAAAGGGCCAACAAGTGCTAAGCATCTCTTGGGGAACTCCTTCAAGACTGTTGGAAGACCATTTCAGATGACAACCTCTTGAAGCTCATCAAGAGAATGCCAAGAGTGTGCAAAGCATTAATCAAAGCAAAAGGTGGCTACTTTGAAGAACCTAGAATATGACATATTTTCAGTTGTTTCACACTTTTTTGTTATGTATATAATTCCACATGTGTTAATTCATAGTTTTGATGCCTTCAGTGTGAATCTACAATTTTCATAGTCATGAAAATAAAGAAAACTCTTTGAATGAGAAGGTGTGTCCAAACTTTTGGTCTGTACTGTATATATATATATATATATATATATATATATATATATATATATATAGTATTAGGATTTGTTTTTTTTCTTGAGCACTGAATCAGCAAAGAATGATTTCTGAAGCAACGTGTCACCGCTGAAAATTTAGCTTTACTCTCACAGGAATAAATTACATTTCCAAATATATTAAAACAGAAAAACAAAAAAAAGTTATTTTAAATTGTAATAATATTTCAAAATATTATTTTATTTATTTATTTATTACTGTATTTTGATCAGACAAATGCAGCCTTGGTGAGCATAAGAGACTTCTTTTAAAAACATAAAATATAAAAATTATTGATTCCAAACTTTTGAGCAGTTTCTTTACTAAATATGTTGCCCTTTTTAACTTGTAGAATGATCTATTAATGTGCAGAAACCTCATAGTCCTGTACCTATGACAAGCAAAAATCACAAATCTGCAACTTTGGGTTTGCCTCAAACCTTACACAATTATACATGCAAAATAACAATATATCTTGCATAGAGAACCTCTCTTCTCTGCGTAACCTTTCCAAATTGTAAGAATGAAAATACATGCATATTAACACATTCCTGCTTGCACTGAAATTTGAACTGTGACATTAATGTTTTCCATTGAAAATATACATACATCACTACTAAATGGCCATGAGTGTAAGCGTTAACTACTAATGTTTCGATATTTGAGGTTCTTGGGAGGAAACAGCATCACTGTCGTGGATGGATTAGACGAGCTGAAAAGCCTGAAGGAGATGCATGTGGAAGGTCAGAAACTGAACTGTGGAGAAAAGCTGGTCTTTGACCCCTGTTCCATATCTAGACTCTCTGTGTGTAGCTCATTGCTTTAACATTCACCTCAGTGAAAAGCCTTACAGAGGGTGTTTCATGGTATCTATAATCTAGTGCACTTTATATTTAGATTGATATAGCCCTGTGTCCTGTGAGTTTGCTGTCAGAATCAGATGAGAGACGTAGGACTCATGGACCAAGATGTGTATCAAAGCAGTTCTGTGCAAAATTTGATGAGGGTAAAAGAGGTCTCTGTGGCTGCCTCCTTGTCTGACAAATTAACAGGGAGTGTTTACTGCCAAGGCTATGGGAAAACAAACCAAAAGTTGGTAATTTTGTTTATTTTGATAATTAATGAAATTACAAGTGTAAGTGCACCCAATTTTTTCCCCTGCCAAAAGATTCCTAAATGCTTCCTTTTACTAAAACAGTGAAATCTGCATTGGCTTACCAGAAGGGGGACTGATTTTCAATTTAAAGTGAATTATTAATTATATTAATATTGTATTTGAATTATTTCAGGAAACTCTGTGCATTTTAAATATCAGCAAAAATAACACTGATGAAATATGGGACTTGGCCCCTCTCAGAAAACTGACCCATCTTTATGCTACCGATAACCAGCTACAGGACATACAGGTAAATATGAGCTTCTGCGTAAAAAAATATTTTTTGTTCTGTTTAGATATTACAAAGTTGTATGTTTCTATAAAGTGTGAAATGATACGGGGAGAGCAGTGCAAAAACCTAATCCTACAAATCCTTCCAGCAGTCTCCAGACTTGCACAAGGTCAGAATTATTCAACAAATCAACGGGCCGGTCTCTAGGGACAGCTTCTGCTGACAATTTAAACAAGCACAAGTTTTCCTCCTTCCTTAGTCAACGGATTTTCCTCTGAAATACACTGAGTGCCCCTTATAACTTCAGTCTTGTATTAAAAACCCATTTGAGCAAAACATTTAGTGAAACTTAAGCTGAAAAGTAACCTTTTCTGGAAAAGTGATTTCAGTCTATTGATATCACACATTTTATGACAAAAAAAAATTGGTTAAGGAACACTTTCCGAACACCACTGTAGAAAAGCAGCTTGGTAACTTTGTCTTACAACTCAAAAGGCAATCCTCTCAGCAACTGCCACCGATAATAGTGATCCATGTGTCAGAGGAAGCTTTCATGTTTAGCAGATATCTCCTTTAATTTATACAACCCCTTTGCCACTATTGATTCAGCGGCGACAGCACCCAAAGGATCAATTCCTCCCTTACTCAGTTTGGTCCAATTCCAGAGGAAGCATTATGGATTTTTAAAATAGATTATGACAGGCAGTCAGCCGGGTGACAAATGGGTACTGCAGAGGCTGTTAGAGGCGCACGACCAGACAGTGCTGATAGGGATCGAAGCGCTGGTCAAATACAGGTTCATAACTGGCCATCATTAACCCAGTGTGGGGCTGGAAAGATCCCAGTCAGGACTGCATTCAGCACTCCCGTGCTTTGGAGGGCAATTTGGCACTGGGCAGTTCCCAGCCAAGCCCTCAGAGTGACAGACCTGACACCATCATTTATCAAAGCCTGAGACCGCGCGGCTCGCTGGGATCCCGCTAGAGCTGATTGCACGCGGACTGGAAAGTGGAAGCACTTTAGTTGAGACAGGAAGGCAATGAACAATCAGAGCGTGTCCAGAGAGTATTCATATTTCCAGCCTGGATTAATGTGTCCTTAGATAAACATACACTGCAGGCAACATGCTTGAGGACTATTGCCCAGGGGAACTTGTTAGTCTCGCAGTCCGAGTGACAGTATTTATTAAAACAAGCTGATGTCTTGTTTATACTTTTTGCCCTCTGAATTTATTTTTATGCTCGTGGCCTCTTTGTCTTAAATAGGATGCCATGATCATTTTTAGCCTTGCACATCTATTAAATCTGCAAAATTTATTTAATGTTACAGAGGTTTTCCAGCATTCAGCAGCTTTTTTGGAAAATTTGGAGAAGAAGCTACTGTCCTTTACTGTGTCTAATAAATATTACATAAAATGTAATGCCTTTATTTATGCTTTCAGCAATTAGAGACAGTGTTCAACCAAAGGGTTCAACTGCAGCTACTGGATCTGAATAGAAATCCTGTGTGTCACAAACCTAAATACATAGACAGACTAATAACTGCCAGCAGTTATTTCTCTAGGTGAGAAAAAGCATAGCTAACTTGTGATGACTATGGAGTCGGGCTGTCAAATAGATTAAATAAAAGTTTGTGTTTACAAAATTAATGTGTGTACTGTGTATTTTAATATGTATATAAAAATACACACACATACATGTACACACACATATATATATATATATATATATATATATGTATATATATATATATATATATATATATATATATATATATATATATATATATATATATATATATATATATATATATATATATATATATTTGATATATCTTATAAACATGAGTAAATATTTCTTGAATACCGGTATATATACATTTATGTGTGTATTTATATATACATGTAAAAATACACAGTACACACGGATAAATTATGTAAAAACAACTTTTATTTTATTTTTTTTATTTTTTTATTTTTTGATTGGAAAAATATGGAGTCATTTAAAATCTTATTATTTATGGTAAAAAAAAATCTATGAATAACTGAATAACTCTTAATGACCTTTTTGTCCTTCATTATGTAATTTAATTATTTTTATATTCTTTTAATTTATTTTGTTCCTTTATTTTTTATTGTATTGTATGTGTTTTTGTATTTATCGTCTTTAATAACATTTCAATTATATTTAACATTTTAATTAGTTATTTTAATAAAAGTTATTTGTGTTTATGAATTTGATAAAATGATTGAGTGAAATGCACAGAAACTGTATGTTTTCTTTCTTTACTTTTTTTTATTATTTACAATTATTTACACTAATGAATTATATAGACTTAAATTAAATGTTAAATAAGTTAAGTATATGACTTTACATATTATGAACAAAGTGTCCCTACATGTCACTGTTATTTCATTTACTGAATTTCTGTGCTGAGTACATTGCAGTGACACTTTCATTTTGTTCTCTAATTTCCTAGTCATTTGAAGTATCTTCAAGATTTTCTGTCTATTAACACATTTCTGCATTCTGCCATTGTATATCATCAGCATGTAGTTAAGTAAGCCTTACACATCCCTTGTGTCAGTTCTATGACTATATGTGACTAACCCATGTTTTGCTGTAGCTGATTTTCGCATGGGCCCCCTTCATCCCTTTGCCCATGAATGCAGCAGCTCTCTGAGCCTTCAGAATATGGGAAGCCCGGCGTTACATTTCGAGTACAAGGAGACAGCTGAGAAAAAAGGTATGAACAATCACAATGTCTACTGTGCTGTTAACAAGACTCCCTTATCCTTTATATAATCTTAGGCTAATGAAAATTTGTATTTATATTTTAATATGCTATTTTATTTCATTATTAATATTATTTTATCAAGTACTTACGACTCATTTCATATTTAAAAAAGGAAATAAATTCTGAGATAAATGCTGCAGTAAAGTTGCAGGTTGCCTTCAGAGATGCTAGATAAATGCCTGCTATTTGTTAAGTTGTAGGACTCTTATTTTCCCACCCATGCAAATAAACAGCTTTCTCCTTTAGAAATGGCCTGAGGTTAACCATAGTTCTGTGCTGCGCTGTGTAATGTGACACCATCTACAGTTGCACTGCACAAATCATACCCCTTTGATGTCTGACATCCTAAACATGTTAATTTTATAGCTATCATTTCAGTTGATTCATCAGTGTGTAGCCTCTGAAAACAAATCATTTCTGCATGATGTAATTCCAATAAATATGAACTGAATGTTTCTGTACTTATAAGAAAAAACTGTATTGCGCAGGAGTATACTAATGTGTGAGTAATAGGAATGATAATGCTCAATGACAGTTGTTTACTATGTTATTACATAAGTCCAGTAACAGACTGATTTTTTTGTGATAATTTACAGATGCATATTTTAAACGATGTGTGCCAGCATTTCATGATGTGGTTGGCTCTTTTTTTTTTTATACAAAACACAAAAGCATGAAAGTCAAGAAATAATATATATATTTTTTTTTTTTTTGGTAATTTACGGCATTTAATTTAATTTATTTAATTTAATTTATGACTGTTCTGGTGTGTTCGCAGGTCAAGAGGGATACATTTTCCACTGAGGACTAGCAGACTCTGAAAATCACTACTGAATAAAAATGTGAATAGCTTCTCCATCGTGTAGGAATATACTCTCTTTTACACCGACTACTTTGCATTTTCATATTCTGTTTTAAAAGAAATTAATAACTTTATTAACTATTTGTCTGTGTGTTTGTTTTTAATAAATGTACTAGATGTTGAGTATTTTTAAATAACATAATATTTTGCACATTATTCTTTAGGATATAAAGATACATTAGGTAATAATATTCATTAAATATAATACAAATATTGAATAGATTAATTTTTTTCCAGTTAGGAGCAAAATCTCCAATAGAGATTTTAGGTGTCAATGAAAATGCCTG
This sequence comes from Carassius carassius, assembly GCF_963082965.1. Taxonomy (NCBI): domain Eukaryota; kingdom Metazoa; phylum Chordata; class Actinopteri; order Cypriniformes; family Cyprinidae; genus Carassius; species Carassius carassius. Next base: position 18,585,893 of record NC_081796.1, read on the forward strand.
TGAAAATGCAGACTACATCTGTAGTTTCAATTTCTGTTTTTTTAAGTTTGGTGATGCTTTTTAGTTATTTGTAAATTACGTCAGCAAACATACTTTTTGATTGTTTCGTTTATTTTTCATGTTTTTATGTATTTTTTCATATTTATTTTATTTCTCTGTTCAAGTATGGAGTATTTTAACAAATTAACGCTCCAATCTCGCTGCATCATGCTTTAATTTAGCTAATAAAATGATCTTATTTAGAGCATTAATTTACAAACTAAAAAAGTTAAATAATAATAATAAATAATAATAAATAAATAAAAGTCGTTAACGTTATTTATTTATTTTTTTTATGAGACGTCATTTCAATTGCACATTTTCCAGAAAGTTTATCAACATCATGGACACTGCGTTCTAGACTGAAACGGTAAATTAATATGAATTATAGAACTGATTTAATAATAATGTTTAGACATATACGTACTGAGTAGGCTACAGTAACGCATGAATGCAATTCCTGCATATTTGAGTGAATATCTACACGTAGGCCTAGATAGGCCTATAACCTCTGAAAGATGTAGAGTAGCCTAATTAGACAGCGAAGCTTACTTAACCTCATTTGCTCTGCTTCATAATTACTGGCCTGGGGACAATACTGTTACTTCATCCTTACAAAAACAATGTTTATTAAGAACAGTCTCAGATATACATGTTATGAATAATTCCTTTCATTAATTCTCACATCTCCGTTTGTGGAAAACAGTGATTAATTTAGGAGTCTCACAAGAATTTCCTCAAGCATGCCAGTTGATTGCAGTGTTCAGAGTTTATTTATTTACTTTGTCCGAGGCAATGAAGCTGATGTCTGCGGCTCAAAATTATAATATCAGTATCCCTTTTAAAATGTTAAAGAAGAGTTCAATTGTCGAGAGCACTGTGCAGTTGATCTGATAGAATCAGTTTGGCAGCTTGAAAATGATTTTATTGTTGAATGCTTGAGTCTCACAAACCACATCAGTTTTCACCAAACAAAGCAAATCAATAGGAATAAAGTATTTATTTCTTGAATAAACACGATTTCATATAATATTCAGAAGCTGTGGTTTGCAAAGCAAATGGGTGGACCAACAAATGCTGCCTCTGGCGTCGGAAAATGGACTGTGCCCTCCTACAGACCGACGGGAAGGGAAAATATAGAGAACGGCTCGAGTTGACAGAATTTTAAAGGCTTTTGATTAATTGCACCGGAGTGAAACACTTGTCAGCTCTTTGTGTTCCCCGATAAATTAGAGGCTCAGGAGACTTTACGCAGTCATTCAGGTGAGGACGCTGCGTGTGCGCGGACATATATCCACCTTATATATATTTTTTACAACGAAAGGGACTATTACTTTAAACAGGAGATGACTTTTTGAAAAGAAAACTTTTTGCTGAGCTCTGGAGCTTTTCATGCCTTGATGTGTTTTTAAGACAACACTTTTAACAATAATACAGGTATGTTTTACATTTTAATAACTTTTCATGACAATGCAACTTATAATTCTGAATGGTTGTGTTAAAACTGCATGTTCTTGGCTGGAATGATTTATTGACAATCAAGCGTCTATTATGGCTATTTATTGTTTTGACATTAAATTACTCATATTGGCCATGAGATTTTTGGCTCACTTGAGGAAAAATGTTTTTACAAAGGTTTTGATGAGTGCATAGGCTTAAATCTATTTTTGACATATTATTCTCAGATATTTTAATAAAAGTGCATCTTTGCTATTTAAGTGTGTGTCTGTATTTTTTATTTTATTTTTTGAAAATTTACTGTTTTAACCATGCAGGTTAATAAGTGATTTCAGTGGTTGGAAGACAGTCGATCCATATGGATGGCATTGTGACAGTTAGGGATGACAGTCCCGCATCGAGCCCTAACTCGAGCCCCAGTCCTGACACGCTCTCAGCGGACAGCCGGCGCGCAGAGGCCCTGTCCCGCTCCAGGGTGGTCCCGTCTAGTGTCCTCGGTGGCAGAGGAAGACCCGCGGCAACCAACGCAGCGCGCGAAAGGACTCGCGTGCAGACGCTCAGGCATGCGTTCCTCGAGCTACAGAGAACATTACCGTCGGTGCCCCCGGACACCAAACTCTCCAAACTAGACGTCTTGATATTGGCAACCACATACATAGCGCATTTAACAAGAACCTTGCAAGAGGAAGGGATGGAAGAGGACAACACAAAACAAACTGAAGCTTTGAACTCACTTAAGGGAGATGGCTACTTACATCCTGTGAAAGTAAGTCGAATTATAGCCTATTTTAGGATGAAATAGAACTGTAAAGCCGAAAATATTGCAAATTTGAGATTTTATAAATTTTAATTCATTTAAAACATTCACTCTTAAAAGTTTTGAATAGGAGACTTCAAAGTTAATGTTTAGTCTGCTTGAAAATATCCACTATACGCATGACAATTCATTTTTTAAAACAGATGATTAAGTGTTTCTATTTATCGCTTTTGTCTTTCAGAAATGGCCAATGCGTTCCAGACTATATGTCGGTGCCACTGGCCAGTTCCTGGATAACTCAAATGAAAATCAAGAGGCATCTTCGTCATCCTCTCAAACATAGATCATTTGCACATAAGACTTTTGGAGGTAATGATAAAAAAATGAAGAATAAAAATAGAGTTGTCGTTTTAGTAATTTTGTTGCAGTCTTTAAAATTTAGCAAAATTGTTTCACGCGGCAAGTGAACCAAATTCATTGAAAGTATTATCATTATTGTGCCATATGACAACTGAGTATTGTGCATATTAATATATCCTAATTATTTCAAATATGTAAATAAGATTAAAATATTAAACAATATGTGTAACCGTGGGTTTCTTTCTGTTTCTGCAGTTCTGTACTTGTACTTTGTCTGAAATTCCGTGTTTTGGGTTCAGTTATGCTTGAGCTGTCGGCTGTGCACTTTCTGTTACATTTGCACTAAATGAATGTGTGAATAACCTAAACATTCGTCATGTGAAGTGGTCTGTCAGAATCGCAACAATAGCATCATCGTCACCTTTTCTCCTCCCTTGGCTCTTTCCTCCTTTTCATGTGAATAGCACATGTGGAATAGTAAATAAAATCGTTCTTAAAAATTATACTGATCTCAAGTTTATTATTAATGTTATTATTATCGATGTTTTTCTATAACGCCTTCACAATGTGCAATACGTATTTTATAATGTGTTCCCAACACGAACATTATAATTATACCTTGGTTTAAAATAGGCCTATTTGACATACCCTACACTGAACATTTTTAATATTGTAATATTTTAATTAATTATTGTCTTCATTTACAGTTCTAATATATCACATGTGATGGCAGCATGCTGTGAATTTGCATTTAAAAACCTTTAAAACTCTTAATAATGGAGTCACTGAAAGTCTGTGGCAAGTACTGAATAAGTCTGTAAAGCATTTTTAAACCCTATAAAGAGGTTTAAAAGTTAGGCTTTAGATTTAAAATTTATAAACCAGAACAAAGGCTACTATTGATCTAAATATGTCACTAAATGGATCATCGTTATCTATTTATTTAAATGTCTCTCTGTTTACTCTTTTGTTTACTTTGAATTGAATATGCATGAGAGAGACAAACTATTGGATATGATTATTAAATGCACGGTTTAGGCTTTTTTAGACGTTTAAGTTTTGTAATTTCATAAGGTTTTTCATTAATTGAAAACTGTTGGGAGCGCTATAAATATACAAAAAAAAAATTTACTCTTGGTAGTGCTTTAAATATAAACTTGTGATGAACATATGCAAGATTTAAGCACTTCCGGTCGACTTCAGTAAACCTCAACACGCATGTGCTGCTCTTTCTAGGAAGTTCCCCTTTAAAACGTGAAGTACGCATGCGTTACATTCTTTCTTCGCAAGAGCAGGAAAGGAGCTGGTCACATATTTTACACGGTGCAGCATAACTTGAGGTAAATGTACTTCGATTAATTATTGTCGTGATGCATTTTAACAGAAGTGAAAGTATAATTAAAGATATTGGTAGAACTGTTCATGAGGTTAAAGGCTCGCGTAGAGGTTTTTTCTTCCTGGCTTTGCCACGTGGTGGGTCAGCACGCGCGAGAATAATTTATAAAATACTTACTTGCTACATCGTTTCGTAGAAGAACAATTCTACTTTATTTACTGGAATCTGAAGCATTCCCATTTTATCAATCCCAAGCATTATCGTGAATCTTTAGGAACGAGACGCTCTATATCACATGAGTTGCATAATGAGAATCCTTGCATTGACGTTAAGTTAACTGGATGGGGAAGAAATGTCCCAGTAGATTTACATTCAGGTTCTCCTTTTCGAAATGGAATGATTCCTAAAAGTTGGATTGTCTATGCCGGGTTTAAAAAAATAATTAGAAACACTAGTTTTAATTTGGAATGTAGATTTTTCTTTACGTTTTTTTTTTTTAGCATTTTTGCAGTTATGTGGTGAAGAGACCTCGAGTTACTCTTAATTTTGAACCCAAAGTGGATACAGATGTATTAAATTCCTTCTGGGAGCGTATGATCAATATTGTTAAGTCCAGACTTTCTACAAAAATTTAAATTTTGTCAAGTCATGTTGTAATCATGACCTATCCTAAAAAAGGATTTAAGTATCCCATGAGGACCGTTATAAATCATTTTGGCAGGTGAGTGTCCTAGATCTGGTGATAAATTGCTCCTTTGCCATTTGTTCTGCTGTCGGCAGGACTGTGCTCTGTCCGGCATAGGTCTGCTGTCCCGTGTGGCCTGGCTGGTTTTGGAATGGCCTTCTATGACCTGGATTGGGTAATCAGGGCTTTGACTCACTGGAGGTGCTGTGGTCTTGATAAAGGTCCTGACCTTGAGTTGAACTAGAGCTGCCCATGCCTTTGTGCTGCTGTGGGAGGGTCTACTCTCAAGCTGTGTTACATGTGCCTTTTGACCTCTAGTTCATCAGTCATCTTTGAGTTTTTCATTTACTGGCTGTTCCCTCAGCACGGCTTATTTGAAGCAGAAAATCAATAGCTGAAACACAACATGGGTATTTGATGGTCTTTTTAGGGTGGTCTATTTTGTTGTTCCTTATCTTGGAAGATTTTACCTTCAGAGCAGATCTGAAGCTTAAATTATCAATTAAATCTGTCCTTTTTTTGTTGTTGAATCACAAACAGATGAAGATGGCTGCAGCCACTGGAAGAGATCATGACATTTGGCACTGGAAATGGATAACATGAAGTACAGATGAATTAAAACCGGTAATTTTAATGTATAATAATAGCTTTAAATTTAATTCATTTAATGGTTTGTTGCTATGATGAATGTCACTTTTGCCGTTTACCCATCATACCAAATTGGGTTGCTGACACTGACTGTCTGAAGCAACAGCACAGTCGACTATCCAGTAGCCTTTTTGAGATTTTGACAGCATTAAATTTATCCTTCTATTTTCCCCACTAGATCTAAGGATTACCACTAGAAAAAGGGTGCCCTGAGAAGTGCAGATGAAGACCGGTAACTATAATACTTTAAATGCTAGTTTGTAATGTCAAAATTGAGCCATTTTATTTCCTTAAGTGATAATTGTGTGGTTTTGATAAATCCATGTTGCCATGAGGATCACATTTTTGCCGTTTACCCATCAGACCAAATTGGAATGCTGACACTGACTGTCTGAAGCAACTGCACATTTGATTACCCAGTACCCTGGTTGAGATTTCGCCAGCATTAAATGTAACTTTTTTTCTTCTTTTTTCCACCCTCACACCAGGTCCAGGGATTGCCACTGGAAAAGGGTGACATGGGAAGTGCAGATGAATAAATGGTAACTTAATGTGTACTTATTGTAAATGCTTTAAATATGAGGTTTAAAAAAAAAAAAAATTTGTTTTTTTAATAAGGGGTCATGTGATGCTATTTCAAGTTTTCCTTTCTCTTTGGAGTGTTACAAGCTGTTTGTGCATATATTAGATCCCTAGAGTTGCAAAGACTAAAGTCTCAAACCAAAAGAGATTCTTTATAAAAGTTAAGACTTTTTCATGTGGAAAATGTTTTTACACCACAAACGCATTGCATTACACCAAATGAACAATGTTATTTTAACAACGTCATAGGACCGCTTTACGTGCTAAGTATATTTTAGGGAAAATGCTTGTTGCTATGATGAGTCACATTTTTGCCGTTTACCCATCAGACCAAATTGGTTTGCTGACACTGACTATCTGAAGCAACCGCACAATTGAATACCCAGTACCCTTTTTGAGATTTCGTCAGCGTTTAAGTTTGTCCAACCTTTTTCCTTACAGGTTCAAGGATTGCCACTTGTGAAACCTGAGAATTGCAGATGAAGAGAGGTACCTTTTTTTGGGGCAGGGGGGTATACGTTGTAATGGCTTTAAATGGTAATTCCAAATGTTTTAGCAGTTCAGCCATGTAATGTTTTATTTAAGTGCTAATTGTGTGGTTTGGAGGCAAAATGAATGCTTGTTTAGAGTGACACAACGTGGCATTTTCTCAGGACCTGGCCAGGATTTCTATATTGCCTAAAATATGCACATTTTGACTTTGTGCTGCGCAGACCAATTTTTTTGTCAAAGTACCATGAGAGCTCTAGAGAGCAGACGGTTTTGTGTGCTTTTGAATTGCTCTCACGGTTCTTTGATTCAAGTCGAACACTAATATTTACACACATTTGCATGGCTTTGACCATTTTCTGTAGATCCCACCGTCTCACACACAACGATTGGTCGATTACGTACAATGTTCCTTCAAGTATGAAAACAGGAAACCAAAGCCAAACCTGGATATTTTAGGCAATATAGAAATCCTGGCCAGGATGTGTTCAGGAAAAATGGCACATATGGTCACCCTATGCTTGTTGCCATGATGAATGTCGCATTTTTGCCGTTTACCCATCAGACCAGATTGGGTTGTTGACACTGTGACTATCTGAAGCAGCCACACAGTTGATTACTTGGTACCCCATTTAAGATTTCACTAGCATTAAATTTGCCCTGATTTACTTCCCACTAGGTCCAAAGATTACCACGAGGGGAAAAAAGGGTGACCAGAGAGGTAGATAAATGAAGTGTGGAATGTCTTTTTTTTTTTTTTTTTTTTTTCTTCTCATGAATTGTTTTTTTCTGTGTGTAATACCTTAATTTATTCCTCAACTGTGCAGGTGGCGTAGGTTTGCACAAAATGCAAGATGTGCTTGTGGGATTCTTCCAACATGAGGTCCCTCTGGTGCAAGGAGTCCAGGTCACGGAGAGCACAAGGAAACACCGCATCGGGTGGAAAAACAAGCGCAGAGGCCCCTGCATTCCCAAGACAAATTTTTTTTTATTCCCAAACTCTATCATGTACTCACTGTAACTGGAGCTTGATCCTAATGAATTGCTAAAAGGTAAATGGGTTCTGATCAAATGAACATAAAATTAAAAATAAATTCTCAGTGAAACATTTAATTTTGTATTCATATGGGTCAGACTCTAGAAGCAAATAATTTTGGGGAACTAACCATGTTTTAGGGTGACTGAACTTTCGCACAGCAGAACTGCAATGACTGCATCTTCCTCCAGAACTTGTGTTCTTAAACTGAGTTTAGCATGAGCCTGGGCCAAAGCAATCCTGCCAGAACCAATAAACAATGTCATTTGTGTATAAAAGTAATTTTATGTTTGATCTTTGAATAACGAAAGAGGTTAAATTTATTAAAAAAAAAAGTTTTGCTAACAGTTGTTGGCTGCTTTAGCTGAATATAGCAGTCTTAAAGACTTCTGTGTACCTCTAAATAAACTGACATGGTATTGTAAATATTGTTAAACAATTTTTCAAACAAAAGCTCGCAGTCCTTTGGAAACTCTGGAAGTGCTGTATTGTGTATATAATTGCTCCATCTAGTGGTATAATAAGGCAGTGCTTTGCAAAGAAAAGTAGCCATGTGTAGCTGTCAGTATGTTGGTTTTGTAGAACTTACAGCAGTTTGACAGAAGTGACTGAGACAGTGGATCTCTGTGCCGAGTCAGAGCGAACCCTGCGACTGGCCAAGTAATAGCTGTGGATCATTCTTTCAGCCTCAGGACTCAGGCCCACCTTTAGTTCCCTTGCGTGAGCCAGTAGCTGGGAGAAAATACTCAAGTTTGGAAAAACTACTTTTTTATGTAACTTAGACTAACCACATTATGTAAGTTACTTCTCTCTAAATGTTTCAAACTACTAAAAAAACAGCCTAATTACAGTTTATTGTACACTTCTGATAAAAAGTTTGGAATAAAGCTTTGTTGTTTTCTATAAGTCTTTTCAAGAAGGAGGTTTATTTTAAAATACAGTAAAATGTATTTTAAATATTACAATTTAAAAGAGTTGTCCCGTGATCCTTCAGAGGATCATAAGTTAGAATGCCAATCAGAATAATTTTACTAAATAAAATTTTGATCTGAAGTGTGCATTGACTGACCTCTTTATAGTCTTGTGTGGTAAACTGCATACATGCTGGATATAGGGGCTCTTCTGGGGACATGGCCTGTCTCAGGGTATGCACTGTCATAGACAGGAGTGGATGATTGCTGCTTGTCTCTCTACACTGTACTATGACTCCAAACAATTCGGCAAGCTGAAGAGGAACTGAGCCCATTTCCTGCATTTATATAACAATTTTAATTACTGCAAGATAAGCAGATGCTGCGAAACCATGACTTCTATACAGAAGCACTGATGTACTATAACACTAAGTCATTTTTTAAACAATTTGGAGTAACTGGGATTCAGTTGCTGACACGAATAACCACTGTGCGTTCAGTTCAAGCACATCTGAGGGATTTACATCAAAACTGAACTGATAACACGGCCTCTGTCTGCTCTGCTGTGCACCTGAAAGACACATTTCCCTTTTTCAGTGTGTAAACAGTCATGAAGATATGGGTTCTTGTTATTTTAATTTAAAGATCAAGGATTAATTTAAAACTGGGATTTGGTTGCTGACACAAATAAGCACAATGAGGAACTCCCCTAAAATAGATGGCATTGTCTCTGGTTCCTGTTCCCAAATACAGAAAGAGGTGGGGTCATCTGGAAAGCCGAGCTGCATTCCTTCTACATCTGATCAGTCCTGTGGTCTGTATTTAATGCTTATAAAATTCCTATCTTATTTTCTGAGGAAAAGCTCCATTTGGCTATAAATAAGATATGAACCCACCACAGAACCCAGCACCACATTATCACATCTGGCTGTCCTCTTGGAGGGGGAAGCAGCATCAGCTAGGGCCCAAAAGTTGCACTGGACTGGGAAGGAGAGGTGCTGGTCCATATCATCACCATATTTCTTGCCAGGAATGAAAACAGACACGGTTCTGCTTTCGAGAGCTGAGGGGAAAAATAGGTTTGCTTTGCTTGATTGCTTAAAATGCATGCACAATGAATTCTATCTTGTGTCTTCATCTGTGATAGAAATAATTTAAACAATTGGCACCAGACTGAAGCATGTCCATCTTGTCTTTCTTGTAGCATGTGAGATCTCCCAACAGACAGACACCTCCAGATGCCAGCAAAGCTGAACCTGCATGGATGTTGGCGGTACCAGCTCCATGTTCATCTCTAGATAGAGATGCCAACAGCTCTCCTGTTAGCGCATGATGAATGCCACGTGAGGCCAAAGGCAGGCTATATCTCATCAACCTGTGAATGAATATGCACATAATATGCATAATATTTTGATGGTTATTATCAAAAGAGATGTGCATTTGAAAAACCCAGACCTGTCAATGATTAGAGTGTCACTGGTAAGAGCAAGCACATCCAGGTGGTTGGGAGAGTCTGGACTATCTTCAGTTTGCACTAGGCTAAGAAGAAGCCCCAGTTTTAATGTGTTGTAAAGTCCAGGTGGAATCACCGGGGAACCAAATGAGTTGGCTACAATGGCAGCAAATCTCCACGGGGAACAGGCCGAGGCTGTCTGAAGTTTCTGGAAGTTGTTGCTAACCAGACAGGGGCCTGTGAGCAGCAGTCAGGAGCAAATGACTTTGACATTCTGTGAATATGTATGGTTATATTCATACCATCAAAGTCAAAACAAGACTTTACATTTGGGGGTCAATGGTTGGATGCTGCAAGCCTCTACGCTCCAGGTTACATTGGGCCACTGGTGTACATGAGCTGGAATCCCCACAACTCGGTACAGATGGCCGATTCTCATGGAGTTACACAGTTCATCTAATTACATTAAGAGAAACAAAACAATGCCAGCTGAGAGCTGGTCTTCACGTATTATTTGAGAAACATGTTCACCACCAACACAACTGCCAAGAGAAACACTGCAGGCTCTTTTAAACAAGGATTCCACTATGGGTTGTAGCAACTAATGAGTGTACCTTATATTCATTAACATATATGTTCAGTAACTGGAGCCTGTCGTATTGAATTCCAGACTAATACTAGGTCAACACAATATGCTAATACCATCCAGAGAATCTGTGGTCTCTCCAGTTGGCTAACTGAAAAATATTATTGAAGGAGACAGGATACTGAATACTGTGCGTGGATGGGTTTCAGCAGTTTATTTATTTGAGAGCTTTGCTTCAACATTATGAAAACCAGGTTAATTAGGCATGATGATTCACACACTAACTGTATTAAATCCTAATGGATAGTTAAAAAGATTTTTTGCAATAGCATGATAAATAAAAAGGGGTATTTTAAGATCTAACAAGCATTTACCTCTTAGAAAAAGGGTGACAGATTGATATCTTAAGGAATCAGCATCATGAACTCCTAAAACATCCACTGCTCTCACATGAATGAGCTCAACTAGCTGTTTATCTGTGGATTAAAAAATAATTTTTTGAAATATAAATATTTTGCAACATTATAAATGCTGTTAGTGTCACTTTTGATCACTGCATTTATTCCTTGCCAAATAAAAGTATTCATTTATTTAAAATCCCAAAATTTTGAATGGCATTCTATAAACAATAGTTTTTTAAATTAATGTTGTCTCACCCCCTAAAACCCGGGACTTCACATCCTCTCTCAGCGAAGAAGAGCAGAGAAAGCAGGTAAAATCACTCCTAACTGTGACAGACTCTGTGGCACCTGGTGCATGAACTCTGATATGATGAAACCCTTTGGACAAATTGACAAATCGTGTAGGACAACAATTACAAAAATAACCAATAAAGTTTATAACATTACCTACCTCTAGAACAAGGGCATTTCTCTTCTGAGCAGAGAAATCTGGCTCCTTGTGTGTATTTGGTGACACGTGTCATGGCAATTACAAGGCCCTCCAAAGCCAAGGGTCTCATTGGACCATACCCACAGGGAAACTCAGAGAGATCCAAACAATAGTTGGGAAAAGGTGGCAAGTGGGTTGGCTTTAAAACAACATTAACCTATACAGAATATAGATAGATAGATAGATAGATAGATAGATAGATAGATAGATAGATAGATAGATAGATAGATAGATAGATAGATAGATAGATAGATAGATAGATATTCTCGCACATGAAAAAAGTGAAATCTGCATTTAATTAGGCTGCTGCTTACCTGGTTTTCTGTTTCTATGTGATCAATAAGTGACAGTGTTTTTATAGACAGATAACATACCTGAAAAATAACCAGTTTAAATACAGATCTGATGTAAATATGTTAAGCACAATAATATATATATGGTATTTTCACACATTTCAACCAAAAGAAAACAGTAAGTTGGGTACTTTGTATTTTTATTTGTGAAACTCACTGACTGAAAGAGTGAAATGGCTTTGACAGGGTCGTGCAGTATACAGTCTCCCAGTGTGGCGTTCAGTTCAAGCACATCTGAGGGATTGACATCAAAACTGAACCGATACACGGCCTCTGTCTGCTGTGCACCTGAAAGACATGTTTCCCTTTTTCATTGTGTAAACAGTAATGGAGATATGTGTTCTTGTTATTTTAATTTAAATGTTAGAATCAACTTAAAAGTTTAGATAAAAACCAGATGTGGACACCGGACGTGTCATGTAACGTAATACTCAAGGGCTCCTGTTCACTGAGGTAACGTTACGTATTTAAATATAGAAGTAACGAACTAATTAACTAATAAGGCATCCAACATTATAAACAAACCTTTATAGATTTTACAGTCTTCAATGAGTTTACTTAACCCACCACTTCTGTCTAAATAAATAATTATAGCTTCTTTTAGGGAAAGCAGACCATCCATATCGCTGAAATGCACCGCCGTTGGCTCTGAAGCTCGGCGGGAAGCTCGTGCTCAATGTAATATATGCAAATGAGATGCATCACGCGTAACCTCGCACAAGGCGTCTAAAACCTATAAACATTTTTAGGCGGTGCAGTATTCAACAAGTTTAGGTAACCCTCGACATACATTTAAATACATTATTATCACTTTATTTAGAAAAGGAAAAACTTGTTTCCGAAAAGTGCAGCTGAATAGTTGGGCGGGAAGCGCGTGCTCAATATAATATATCAAAATCCTTTATAAATTGTCTCTGAATATATGCAAATAAGATTTGTCCTACATGAGCAAACATTTTAAGGCGTTGCATTATAAATTCTGTTAAGGCTTGGTAACTGGGCGCAAAGCTTTGACCCATAACACATGCAAATATATGCAAATGAGAGGAATCACACAACAGCCAAGTAATTCAAGAAAGGGTGTTTATTTGTACAGTACATCATTTAAAGGTCATAATAAGTCAGTAGGCACTGTGGTGTCTCATCTCATAATTAAATGACGGGAAATGAAGCAGTGGTTTATTATTTGGTCATTGTCAGTAGCTATTTAAGTGCTATTAACTCATTAAAATCTAAGTTGAAAATAGCCACAAATGTTCAATTTACACTACTATGGCTGTTGATGACCCCAACCCTTACAGGGTTATCAACATTCATTTTGATTTCAAAACCGCTTAAAAGTTCTGCCTATTTTCTAACTCGCATACATAGTAAACATTATAAATTGAATATATATTAATTTGTCAATAAGCAATTTTTTTGATTGCTTGCGTTGACATTATAACAAAAAAAATTCATAGCAAATTTCTAATAAGAGACTAAACTACAAGAACATAATTGGTCATATACAGCACAGTATTAAAGCAATCAAGTGTAGGAGTTGGGGCAAAACAAGGAATGTGTCAAAGTAGATATTTTGTTTAGAAATATCATCAGCCCTTGAAAATAATTCTTACGAAAAAGAAAAAGCATCAGTACTTCAGCTCCTGAGCTAAACTCTTAGGGAAGGCGTTCAAGGTTACACAAAATATAATGTTATTTATGCATAAAAATAAAGTTTTAAACACCCTGCATCCCAACAGGTTAATGCACTGCTTCTGTTAAGAAACACAAAGGTCCACCCTCTAATTACGACATCGTACTCGCCAAATTCTTCCCTTTCATCAGAGAGAGCGATCACAGAGTTTCATTCAGCTCTCTGTGGATCGCCATTAGCAGCGTCACTCTTATAAAAAAGAATCTTCTGATGGCGGAGCATAAGAAAATCCCAGGAAGGCCTCATCAGCTTCCATAACACTAGCGTTGATGATTGACTGCCCTGAAGAATAGCACACAGAGTTTGGCACGGTTTCCTCCGTGAACTCGGGATCAAAGTTTGAGATGTCATACTGGGATTCCTGCAAGACAATATTAAAGAGTTGAATGTTTTAATACATTTATGCATACAGTACTGTTTTGAAACTTGTTGTTTAAGGTATAGTTCACCTAAAAATTAAAATTTAAAACCTAAAAGTTAAAAAGGTCTTAATGATAGATTTATTTATTACAAAAACACAGCTTTTCACATCACAAGACACTAATTGATGGACTGGAGACGTGTTGATTATTTTTAGTTTACTGCAATATTTTTTATTCGCTTTTTGGACTCTCTAATGGCACTCATTCTTAGGATTCATTGGTGAGCAAGTGATGAAATGCTACATTTTACAGCATCTGCAAATCTGTTTCGATGAAGAAAAAAATTAAATAGCCTGAGGATGAGTACAATTTCAGCAGCTTTTCAGTTTTGGTTGAACTAAGTCTTACCACACTAGGGTTGAATGGAGGAGGGAGCTTTTTCTGTTCAAGGTCATCCCACTTAATAGATAAGAAAAATTCATGTCCTTTGACTTCATTCTGCAAAAAATGGGACAAAACACACAAGGCCTTTTTAATATTCCAAGAAATTTTCAATTCAACATTGCCTGCTTGAATGTAATTATAGGAAACTGAGAAATCCTATTGAGATGATATTGAACTATTTAACAAAGTCATCCACCAGGGGGTGATATATCAGTACTAAATAGCTCACAAAGTCATCTATGTAGCCAAGCCTCCTGGTGTGGTCTTTCTCTAGCAGGGCCAGAAGGATGGACCAGGCAGCTGTGGATGCCCCGGGGCGCATGATTAGATCCTTGTGTAGAATGTTGTCATACATCTCATGTGTGTCCCTGCTGTAGAATGGAGGCTGTTGGCATATAATGTTTAAACAAGATTTAAGCTTCATTGCCTATATTTTCAGAGACAACTATCCACATTTATGGTTTATTTATAACTTACCAGGCCATAAAGCATTTCATACAGCACAGAACCCAGACACCACCAGTCCACAGTGTTATCATAGGGTTGTTTCCTGAGTACCTCTGGAGCTAGATACTATTGTGACAACAAGAAGACAGCAATGTTATGTTAAAATGATTGTCATTTGCAGTTAATTTTCTGAAAATGTAACTAGGTTAATCAAGGAGTGCAATGAGAAAATCATTAACAATTTAATAATAAGAATCGTGGTAAGTAGTTATTTTTAAATTCAACAACTAATTAAAAAGAATATAGTTAGTATAAAATTTCACAGTTATATGTTGAACACTTTTCAGACATAAAATCGAAAACATGCAATACACAAAAGTTTGGGGTTGGTAAGATTTTATGTTTTTGAAAGAAGCCTTATGTTCACCAAGGCTGCATTTATTTGATAAAAATTATGTAAAAAAAAAAAAAAAAATCTAGTATTGTGAAATATTATTACATATTATTATTTTAAATAACCGTTTCCATTTAAATATATTTTAAAATGTAATTTATTCCTAAGATGGCAAATGTAAATTTTCAGCAGCCATAACTCCAGTCTTCAGTGTCACATGATCCTTCCAAAATCATTCTGATATGCTGATTTGGTGATCATGAAACATTTCTTATTATTATTCAAGTTGAAAACAGTTGTGCTGCTTAATATTTTTGTGGAAACTGTGATAAATTTTTTCGCATTATTTGTCAAATAAAAAAGTATTTTTCTAACATAAAAAAATCTATTTTACGACCAATTTAATGTGTCCTTCCTGAATAATAGTATTTATTTCCTATTAAAAAATCCTACAGACTCCATACACTCAAACTGTCATGAAAGCATCATTCATCCATCGTATTTGTGTTTTTAATACCTCAGGTGTCCCACAAAATGTGGTCGTTGTGTCTGCTTGGGAGATGCCCTCCTTACACAGTCCAAAGTCAGTCAAGACTATATGTCCCTTAACAGACAAAAGATGCCAACAGGAACATTTTCAGGAAGCCACACAAAAAGCCTATTCTACACAGAGCCAAAGAGTCTTACTGGAATATTTGCCAGAGCCTTGTAACCTCAGTTTCATCAGATGCGATAGGAAATGCACAAGTAAAACTTGAAGCATTCATACAAATTAAAAACAAGTCTTCAGTTTCATTGCAATATTTCATTTGGCTGGCCAAAGCTACACTTTGTACATCTCGTCTCGGGAAATCAGAACAGTTTGTTATACTTCACAGCGAGGGTAGACTACTCTGTTTCCCCTGGAACTCTCTAAACGTTGATCTGCTATACGCTCTGGCAATGATAAAAGTGTGGAAAAAAGATGAGTACTTACTTGAGAGTCCAGCAGGATATTTTCTGGTTTCAAATCCCTGGGAACACAAGAACACTTAACTTGTTGACATTGTCATATGTTTCCAGTCAGGAACAATTCAAATAAAAAAAAAACATTACACAGAAAAATCGTAACAATGAACTATAGGTATTATAATATGATAAGACAGACTATTCATAATGTATTTAATTCATATGAAGAGAAATTCCTTGCGGTCATATAGGGTCACACCCTATGAATGCAAACTATGATCTCATGATGGCCATTTTATACATGAGTGTAATTTTAAATGACAACAGTTAAGCCAGTTCACCAATCAAAATTTCTCAAAAACGTTCTGGATAGCAACTGGGAAAACCATAAGAGAGAGGAGGTGTAGAATGTGTCTGTTAAACATTCCTCTGCCTCTGGGAATTCTCACACACTTTAACAGCTAAACATCATCCAAGAATCACCAAACCTGTGTATTTATAGACAAGTGATCGTGTAGTAAAGCTGCATTTACCTGTAAACAATGTTAAGAGAGTGCAAATAACCCAGAGCACTTGCCATCTCAGAGATGTAAAACTTCGCTCTGGGTTCAGGAAAGGTCCGCTCTTTTTGGAGGTGAAAGAAAAGCTGTGATTGAAAAAAATTCAACAGTTTTAATATTCACTGAATAAATGCAAAAAACTGACAGGTTACCCATTACATCTTGGTTTGTCATGGCTATTTTGTAGCCTGCCTCACTAGCTAGTAATTATTGGTGTAATGTTTCATTAGCTGACATTTAAAATATCATCAGCAGACTTTTAGCTAAAAAGAGGAAGTCAGACCAGTGATAGAATTAAGCATGAGAATAGGAACCATGCTAAATGCCAATTAAATGACCAAATATTAGCAACAGTCATGCACTTGTTTTATGATCTCATGTACATGCCACATGAAAGTCCCCTGCATTTCCTTAAGGGATAGTTAAAAAAATTAAATAATAACATTTTGTCATCATTTACTCACCCTTATGTCTGTTAAAACCTGTATGACTTTATATCTTCGAAGGAATACAACATGTAAGTCAATGAGAACCCCACTGATTTTCATTGTACGCATTAAAACAGTTAAAACATTCTTCAAAATATCTTACTTCTGCGTTCTACAAAAAAAAAAAAATGGGTAGTAGTCATATAGGTTTGAAATGAAATGAGGATGAGTAAATGATGCCAGAATTTTCATTTTTGGGTAAACTGTCCCTTTAAGACATACAATGTCACGGTCAGCTATAGCTGTATTCATAACATATTGATTTATAACAGTGGCTTTTGAGATGCAATAAGGCAGACGTCAGCCTTGAGCTTCTCAACCACAAATACTCACTTCTCCACCATTGACAAAATCCAGGACAAAGTATAACTTGTCTGTTGTCTGAAAGGAATAGTGCAGTCCAACCAGGAAGGGGTGTTTAACATTTTTTAGCAACACATTACGTTCAGCCATAATGTGCTTTTGCTGGCATGGAAAAACAATTAAAGGGAATTCATTAATCATATGTCAAAGACCATAAAGCAAGCATAAAGAAAGGTTTAGGTATTAAAACAAAGAAAATCATTACCTCTCTCCTTTTTAAAATGACCTTTTTTTGTAAGACTTTAATGGCGTAATACTTCCCATCCCGTTTCCTCTTTGCAAGAAGAACCTTTGTGTGGTAGAGAACACGGTGGGTTAGCTAGAGTTTCACCTTCCAATAGGGCTGTCCATGGACATAAAAAAGCTCTGATTTCAAAACTGAGAAAGTTTCACTTCCTAAATGGAGAGTCCGTGGATCAGAAACAAACACTACAGCTAACCATACAGCAAAGAAAACAGGGAAAAATTAAGTCTCAGAGACTTTCAGTAACTTATTCATAATGTTACCACAAGGGATCGACCCACTTTCTCTGACAAACTTAGGTTCCAAATTTCAGATAAGTTTCATCATTAGGCATTATATTTAAAAAGAAAACTCACCTTCCCAAAGCTTCCCTTTCCTATGACTTTAAGAAAGTCAAAGTCAGTGGGCTTAGCACTATTGAAAAAACACAGTGATTAAGGCTAAAATTAAAGCATATGCATCATTCAGTTCTACCAGTTGGATTTTTTGCATCCAAATTATGACATTTTTGTCACTATACAAAAGCAATAAACTATTTGAAATACTTATAAAACACTTACTGTGGATTTCCAGATGGCCCTAGGTTTATATTTCTAGAGGTAGAGGTACTCTGTAAGGAACATGACAAAATTAGGTAAGACTCGTTTAAAAGCAGTAGTAAAACACTAATTTATTTATTTAGAGTTTATTAGTCTGGACAGTACAAAAATATAATCATAGACAGAAAAACAGAAATAAAGGATGCATAATAATTTATAGGACAAGTTATTTTGCATCTTGGGTCCTTAGAAAGGGGGAAAAAAAAGAAGAAGAAAAAAAACATAATTCCATACTTTTATTGCATGTTAGAAAATGCTTAAAATATAACTATACAACACTTAATGCCTGTAAATACAGCTTGCAAGCAAGACAAAAAGAAAAGTATGAAGATAATTTAATGTGTTATATATTAAAAACATAATATTAGTACATATACCAACCTTATCATCTTCATCCTCTGAGGCATCAGAGAGGTTTTTAGATTTGTCCATCTGCAGAAAGTCTTTGACATCGGGACTGTGCATTTGAAATGAACATTCACGTTAGAGGTCTGACTGAGGCGAGATACAAAGCCACAGCTGTGTGGAGGAATACAAGCTAACATCAACAGCTCTCTATAACAAGAACTGTAACCATAGCAAATTTCACAGAGAATCAAAAAGAAGCATTTTTTTATTTGGCACAAGTTCACAAGATATAATCAGACCAGCTTTGTACTCAAAGTTCAGAGAGTAACTCGTTGTGGCACGTTTCCATTGTAAAGCCCACTCAAATTTTTATTTATATACATTTAGATGCACTGACACTGTGAGTGGTTAAGAAAACTGATATACTCACTGGCTGCAGAGCTCTGGATGGGACAAAATCTTCTGAATGAACTCATGTAACCCCGCTCTCCTGTGTTTTATGAACTCTAAGAATTATACAAAATACATAGGTAAAAATTAGCTTAAGAAAAATATTATGAAAATGTGCATAGTAGTGATTTCAACTGATATTACATTCATCAGATAGTAAGTCCACACTACATTTTTAATGCATGTACTTTTAATGTATTAATATTATTATGAACTGCATAGCCCCAAAAAGGATATTACCATAAAACAGGCTGATAAGATCATGTACAATGTTTGTTACAAAATGCCTCTTGAATTTTGGTTTCATGCTTGTGGTAGACAATAATACACTGCACTGAACACTTTGTGGTAAACACAAACCATGTTGATACTCATTGCAAGTGAACCCATATTTGATGTAGCCTGGGTGATTTTTTTTTTTTTTTTTACTTTAAACAGTTTTTCTCAGGGTTTTTGCAGATGTCAAGCAACCTGTCCAAACTGGCAATTGCCTAATTTCCATACTTCCAGAAAGTGACATTTACCCCAAAATACAGGAGAGTATGATTGGGGTTATGTTAGCATCTGATATGTCTGATATATCATGCTGCCCATGACCAGAACACTTCTAAGAGCCATTTTTGGAAACTACTCAAGATAACCATCAACTCTTACTGGAAATAACTAATTTATCAGTCACTTATCAAAAACAAAGGCCTCAGTTTGCATTTGGTACTATTGTAAAAATATGCACCAAATAATTAGATTGCTATTGTCGAGTGAGACAGCAATTATCCAGAAATAATGAGAGGAAGAGGAAAATTCAGAGAGAGAGAGAATCTTACCAATTTACAATGTGCACAAATTTTTAATGAGCTTTCAATGGTCAGACACATGGTTTCTCCATGAAAAAGATCCTAACCACATACTGGCCACATAATTGGTCACACATGAGCTAAATACAATTGGTTCTTGGGTGTGCATTCACATTCTGTTATTTATGTACACGATTGTGCTGCCACACTGTCTGAGAACATAACATGAGATTAAACAAAAGACAAAGATTTGGGCTCGGGGCAGGGCGGATTTAGCATGGTTGATTTTCTGTATTGAACACTGTTGGATAATCTAATTTGGTAAATACATGTGATTTCTGTTAAGCTAAAGGAAGCAAAGTCACTAACGTATGTGCATGAGATGACAAGTTCCAGTGGGCTCTGAACAATATGCATTTTATTACATGAGAAAATAAGGAACTATAAAATACCTGGGTCAAAGTTGTCTCCAAATATTCTCTTAGCAGGAATCTTCAAATTCAGAGTAGGAAACTGTTTTTTTAACTGTGGAAAAACACATTACAATTAAAAAAAAAAAAACAATAAATTTTAATTTAAAGAAGTGAATCCTTTTATTTCTGCATTAAATTCATCAAAAGTGACATTAAAGACATTTATTATTTTACAAAAAATATATATTTCAAATGAATGTTGACCTTTGAAACTTTCTATTCATCAAATAATCGTGTAAAAAGTGTCCAATATTAGGTAGTTCAATATTACAAGTTTTACTTTTGATAATAATATGAAATCTTTCTTTAGCAGCAAATCGGCATGTTATTAAAAGATCATGTGACACTGAAAACTGGAGTAATGGCTTTTGAAAATTCAGCTTTCTCCATCACAGGAATAAATTTCATTTTAAAATATATTAAAATAGATTTTCATATTTCAAAAATATCATCAGTTTTATATTTTACATTACTTGGTCATGTGTGAATATTTCATTAGAAACAAGTTCCAAACTAAAAATCAATGTTACTTAAAAATAGCTCAGTTCATTTTCTCAGTTTACTTACTGTGTTGTACAGTTTGTCAAATTCTGCATATCTCCGGAAAACAAACCACTCATGCCTTCCAACACTGACAATTACTTTGTAAACCTATCAAAGCGAGGATTAAAACAGTCACATATCCAATCCTACAACATATTTAAACACACAGTGCGCCAGAGCTTTCAAAATGTAGATAAGAGCATCAGAGGTCACTCACAGTATAGCGTTTCTTCTTGTCTCTCTGCTCATTGGAGCAGGGAATGCTGACATTGGGGCAGCTAGGTTGCTCCTCCATCTCACAAGCAATCGCTCATAGATGCAACAGGTCCTCAAATCACTTCCCTGACTCTCTGGCACACCTGATTCTGATGGGAACTCTCCATTTTGGTCCTACACAGAACACAAGCATACCAAAACATAAGCGAGAAGTTCTATCACAGCCAAGCGTTCTTTTCTGCAGTGTCCAGCGTCCACTTTAGCTCCAGAGGGCTCTTTGGGCCTTGCATGACAGGACAGGAGGGCCACTAATCAAGTGCGGCATGAACACAGAGGAGATCCTCAGTCTGGGCGGCAAAGCGAGGAGTCTCCACCTCTCTTTTCCTCACTCTCTTTCATCCTCCCCTCTGCTTCTCTCCAACTGGGAGGGAGTAAAACAGGGACGTTCTTCTCTCATATCCCACTCCCTCTCGCTCACTGGGTGGCCAACATTCCCCTTCCCCTCTGTACAAGAGGTATTTTTAGATAATGCTGCACTGGGTCTACAGAATGCAGATTTAAAGGCTAGGAGGAGTCTCCCAAGTGCAGCTTATGATATAAATATATCTTCATCTAAAATTGCATTTAGGTGTTCAAGCAAGAAATAAGGACATTCCACTGTATAGTAAATTAATTGTACTTTTCTGCATTCCTGCAAACTTGGAGGAATGTCACAGGTTTATTTGCCTACGTGGTCGACTATTCAAAGACTCGGACGGTTTAATGATTTAATGGACTACTTCTGAAAACAACACATGCATATTTAAATGTACATGTGTGTGCATGCATACATAGGTATTAGTTTAAATTTGCAAATACATTTCTGGCCAGCCCTAATGATTTACCTGCAGACAAAATGTCTCATTGTTCAACTGAAAACAATCACCAGGAAGCAAGGCATGCATTCATTTCTGTTGTCTGTTCCAGTCTCTGTCACATAGTCACTTCACTTTAAAAGTGAAACCAGAAGCCGGTTTCTTTATGCATTGCATGAGAAATGAAAGATCACTCTAAAAAGGGCATATTTCAAATAAACAAAATTGAATAAGGACAAAGGATACAACAGATTCAGGCTCATTATTATGCAAATCAAATCAAGAAACTATAGCCACTTAGTTCATGTCCTCACTACATTGGAGCTGTCAAAATGTTAATGTTATTAAATAGGACCTCATCCTTTTA
Organism: Carassius carassius; assembly: GCF_963082965.1. Lineage (NCBI taxonomy): Eukaryota > Metazoa > Chordata > Actinopteri > Cypriniformes > Cyprinidae > Carassius > Carassius carassius. The sequence goes on from NC_081796.1 coordinate 18,608,067, forward strand.
AAAAAACTCAGTTAAACAGGTTTCAGTGGCAAAAAGAAAGTACAAATGAACAGGTATAAACTTGCACGGGTACGTCACACATTAAAATCTAGATTTCTGCTGTGCAAAATGCATCAGTCCAGGTTTGTCTTTGAGATTCTCTGGTTTTACTTACATTAAGAGTAATCCTACACTATTAAAAAAGATAAATCTAAAACAACAGTGCATTGGAACCCATAAGTAAAATGTGTCAAAGAAACCAACTGTTTCTGTAAAACATATTACTGTTTAACTTCCAATAAATAATTCTAATGGAAGGCTTGGTGAATATTTCACTTGTTGGTCATATCATTTTTCCAACAGTTAACATTGCGTAAGCTATTGCTCATGGATAAGAAATGACAAAAGACTAGCCCACGTAAGATTCATAGTTTCACTTCCCAATAAGCAACTATTCCATGATTTCTCTCACTTAAAACTATTTTCTTTTTAATGGTGTAATAACAAATATGCAAATAATTTAAATTTAATATAATATCATTACATAATTACATATACAATTTTTTTTTTTACCAATACATAATATTTTAAGTGTCCAATAATGCATTTTTTATTTATTTATAGCATCAATATATATCGATACACAGACACACACACACACACACACACACACATACATACATATACATATATACATATACACAAATACACATATACACATATACACTTATATATATATAACACAATGGTTGGGTGCTTATTAGCAGCCGATATTGAAGAACCAATAACTAATTAAGTAAAATAGTGATAATCAAAATTGATCATTTTTATATTTATCTAAAAAATAGCACAGCTGTTCACAACAAACTCAAATGACATAAATGGTTGCAAAAAGGACACTGAATTGATGGCCATATGGTGTAAATAGGGATTTTCTTGCACATGTTTTCCGAAGGTAAGAAACGATACTGTAAATTAAAACCAACCAAAGCTTCAAAACAAATTCCTTTTGACCGTGGCTGACATTTGTTTCTTTTTTGTAGAGCCCTGTATTTCTGGCATCGGGGTTGCCGGTTTTAAATAAATAAATAATTTTATTATGTAATGTACATTGTGTACTACTGCAGAGAATGGACCTGTTACAGTCAAAACTTACTACAACCACCGACGTACTTCTAGAGTCACTCGCGTGCTTCAGATTGTTCAAAGAGAGTAAAGTCACAACTTGCCTTAATATTTTCTCACTCTTTCCTTCCAACTGGCTCCAGTGACGTGTCGGGAAGCAAAGGCAATGCAACGATTCAAAACCAAACTCAGCGTGTCTGGGAAACGAAATATTGATCCAGCTTAACTGAAGAGACAGCATTCATCGTGTTACAAAAGAGCCGCCCGTGAAATAAAGACACTAACGTTTCTTCCGAAGTTCCGAAACCATCAGTCACGCGACAAAACGCGAGGGACGAAGAATAATAACGTTGGAAAGGAACACGAACAACAGCACCATCTAGCGGAAGAACTGTCACTCATACTGTCAGTCACGTTCTATATTATATTGTTTATATTTATTCATATATATTTTTCAGGTTCTGTTGTGACAACTATATATAATATTACATTGTAAACTTTTATATAATATTGAGTGCTATTCCTCATGACTAAAATAGAAAAGAATATATGTACTCACACGCACACACACACACACACACACACAAAATATTATATTATATTATATTATATTATATTATATTATATTATATTATATTATATTATATTATAGAGAGTATGTGGTATGTTGAAAGTGCAATTCATCATTAAAATAGAAAGGCCTGTAACGTTAGGAAATATGCAACACTGCAAGGCAAATGTTTGTAAAATTGTAAGTAGTTAAATTGCCTGTTGTTTTTAACAGTTTAATAAGTTTTATGTCAAACAAAGCAGATATATTCATGTTTAAATTTCCAAAGACAAAATAAAATCACAAAATACCCGCAAGAGGGCAGCAAGGGCTTACATAATTAGAAAGCTCTGTAAAATGTTCAATAAGAACATTTTTACGTCGCAGTGCTGTAAATCATATTCAAAACCTGCCAATAAAGCGTATCCTTCCCTAAAAAATACCTTTATGTGATTTATTTACACATAAAAAGTTTTAGCGGTAAACCTAGGTAATTTCATATGACCATTTGCAAATAAAAAGGGCGTGAGCAGTTCAACGAGAGCGTGCTGCTCCGCCTACATCTCTCCACCAATCAGCGGCGAGGCCGCGTGCGCAGATTCAAACCCGTTTCCGGAAGAAGGCTGGGCGCGAGATTCGGCGGGATGGACAAAAAATGAAACAGAATGAGAGGAATAACCCACGCACACACTGAGAACACAGTTCAGAGTGACAGTACAGAGGGGTGTGTGCGCGGTCAAGGCGGGCAAGACTAACACAGTTATATTTATAGACTTTTTTTTTTTACCATTTTGAGATCCCATTGGAAGTATTCTTTTTTGACTTCTGTAATTTAATAACAAGCATTTTGAAAGTACGTTTTACGTTGTCATATTTCTTGCATAATTGCTCTCGGGGATGTGACTGTACGGATCTGAAGCTTTTCACGGAAAATAGTCACGTGTGACAGTAGCATGTGTGGATAAATATCAGCTGTGGGTTCTGATTTCAAGAAGAATTGCAACATTGGATGTTTTAAAGAATTTTCCCTTTGAAAAGAACTGGACTTGGACACAGTTTTCATGGCCAATATGAAGTCTCGCAGGTGAGATGATGGATCTTATTCACTGCCTTGTAAACTTAATCAAAATCATATCAATAAGAACTATTTTAGCTGTCTTAAGGATTGTGTGCAAATGTACAGATCTTATGTTGATGTTATGTTTTGAACTTACAAAACATCGGGAGATCGTGTAGATTGTTTATATCTCGAGTTTTCAAGATGAGTTCTTTGTGTCACAACAGAAATTGCTATGGCAACAGTAAAGCTCAAAATAATAGTAATTAAAAAATTATTTGCACAATATCATCTAAAACGTTAATAAATATTGGTATTTCGTTTGATATGACAGTCCGATCCCTGTGACGTATCATGTTGCACCTGCTGACCCACAAGGTTGATCATGATCAAAAGACAGTAAAACACACACAACACACACACATATTTATTTATTTATTGCTATCATCTACAATCGTATTTCCTCATGCCAAATTTCATTTGTCAAACCTTTTTTTAAGTAAATTATTGTGTTAGCCTCAATGCTAGCGGTTAGCCTAGCTGTCCCCTATTGAAAAGTACAGCTGGAGTGTACTAGCATGCTAATCGGCTATTTCATAATATCTAAAGTAAACTTGGTCCGAAATATAAACAAGTCACCAGTGAATGAAAAAGTTTTACATTCACCTACGAAAAAACCAGAATGAAGGGTAAGTGCAAGTGGATTATGGTATTAAATGAAACAACTGTGACCTGCTGCATTTATAGGTCATAACTATATTATAAGACCATCAATATCTAGTTATAAAATAGGGTATTAAAGCAGATCGTGAATATTTAATTACTTGTATCTTACTCTGTGTATAAATGTACATGTTTGTTATACTTTTACACTCAAAATACATTTTCTGAAAAGCTATAATAAAGTCTATGATTCAGGTTGATTTGATTAAGGTGGAAAAGCATTTGCCATATACAGTAATATAGTCACTAATATATAACTTTTATAAAAAATTTGAGGTAAACAAGAAGCATTGGACTATATATTAATGTGTATTTGAGTTGTAACTAAAGGACTAGTATATTCATCAAAAGAAAGTATATTCATCTTGTGCATAATGTTTGACACACAAGCACTTATTCACATCTAGTTTGGTTTATAAAACTGTCCGAATCCGATTTTCCAAACGTGGATGTTTATAAGGGAATTTGACCTACATCAAATGGTTGTTGTACCTAAAAAAAAAATTTTGTTATTAATGGATGAATGGAGATTTTAATGTTTGTGGTCCTGGTATTTTTTATTATTTTATTTTGCATATTGATTTTTTTATGTAAAAATGCAGAATTTTCTGTAAGGCTCATGTTTAGGGGTAGGCTTAGTGTTAGGGGATGTAATATACAGTTTGTACTGTATAAAAACCATTATGTCTATGGAAAGACCCCATAAAACATGGAAACCCAACATGTTGTGCATGCATGTTTGCATTCTCCCTTGTCCTCTCTTTGTTGCTATTAAATCGGGATTGGTAAATTTACGTGTCACATTTTGATGGAAGATATCTGAATGTCATTTCAAAAAACAAGATCAGCTGCAGGCCTTAATCTGACAGACTAGAATTGTAGTTTGTCCAGATCCTATTTGTGCATTTCCACTGGCCAGGCATTACTTTGGCCTGCCTCCTGACTGAACGATGCATGCAGATCACCACTGAAGCAAACCAAGTCACCACTGAAGCAAAACAAATCACCTCTGAAGCAAAACAGGCTTGTGCATCACCTCACCCCTTCCTTGAGGGTGAAGATCATACTAAAGCATGTTTCTTAAATGAAACACTTCTTTCATAGGGTGGCTTGTAATACTGAGAGCCAATGTTTCAATGTTAAATATGCAGACTGGCAGAAAGAAGGATTTTGGACTTCCATATTTGAACCGCTTTAGTCCAAGTTGGACTAAGGCCTAATAATACACCTAAACACATTTCCTCAAAACTTTAGACATTACAGCAAGTCATTCTGGTAGAATGTGCCATGCATACTTCTTAAATGATAAGACTTCCTTGTTCCTTTCTTGCTCTTTTAGAAAATCTTTCAGCTCTGGAGCAAATAAGGTTTGAGCTTGGTTTATGTTGACAGTCACTATTAGCATCGGATAAATTATTTTCCATCTAGTTTGTGCTCTGGTATCCCAGGGAGAATTAACTACCCAGTGCATGGTGTTGATTAAAAACTGTCTACCTCACTGCATTGGTGAAATGTAACCAGGCAACAAAGCATTCCTATAGACTGAAGTCTTGGGCAAAGTAATTGTCAGTTTGATTTACTTGTATGGACATGACTTGAATTAAAATGTTTGGAGAATGGAATAAAATAATATTTAAATAAATATAAAAATTAAAATGCCAACTAATGCACTGGAATAATTTGAATAATGTTTGAATTCACTTTTGTAGCTTGCATTGCCAACTTGCAGAGTAACTAATTACACCCAGGCATGTCCTGGTTAACGAGCTCGCTGCTTTTCTAAATTGTTTGCATCTTGTATCTACAGATGAGTGCTCAAGCTTGTCTGCTCAACGGTTTGTGTCAGACAGACAGTTTGAGAGCAATGGCTTCTGTGAGACAATGTTTGTCCAGTTAGACAAAATAGAAAAATGCAGTTTTACTCTTCCTCTTCTATAATATGTGTTTGTGTTATGTGGCTGCAGTGAAGATGAGGATGATGAACGTCATTCTACAGACCCTGTCAGCAGAGACTCCAAGAATTCCAAAAAGACCCTGTGCAAAATTAAATGGTCCCGGGATGAGGTACTTTATGCATGCATTTTTATGCTAATTCTTATTCTTCTACATAGAATAGCATTCAAAAGTTTAGGGTCAGTGCATTTATTTATTTTTTCAGAAATTAGTACTTCTATTCGGCAAGGATGCAATCAGTTGCTTAAAAGTGACAGTAAAGACATTTATTTTGTTAGAAAATATTTCAGTTTCATATAAATGCTGTTCTTTCGAACTCTCCTTTATTAAAGAATCCTGAATATAAATATATCATGATTTCCACAAAAATATTACTGCATTTTTATCAAATAAATGCAGTCTTTGTTGAGCATAAGGGACTTCTTTCTTACTGACCACAACCTTTTGAATGACAGTATATGATATTTATGTTTCAAATGGGATTATTCTTGGAAACTTCTTAGGTTTCTATGATGAAACAAGAAGGAGTGGGGAATTACAAAAGTGCTGTTAGTTTTGCTGTAACAGCTTTCTAGTTGTGTCTGAGATGCAAAACCTGATGATATCTCTTTCATGAACAGGATGAGAAGCTGAAGAAGCTTGTTGAGCAACACGGAACTGGTGCTTGGAAATTAATCGCCAATTATTTCCCAGTAAGTAACTCGCTGTATCAGATGCTTAATCATTACTCTGAAAGTATTTTTAAAACGTGGCTGGAATATTCTAGTGGAGCTATGAAGTGATTTTTTTATTATTTCACATACATATTAATCTTTCTGAAGGAGGCAGTTCTCAGAAGTATAATTTAAAAGATTTTAAAATGAAATTAAATGTTGATGAAACTATATTGTACCATACTATACTATTTTACTATAAAACATCCAAAAAGCCACATATCAAGTTCTTTATATATATCTTTAGACCCAAAAGTACAATTACTGTCGAAATACTAGATAGAATTTCAGTGGAACTATTGTTAAATGCATGTTGTATTGTTAGTGACAGGCCTGTGTGTTAGTAAAAATGTTATTATAGGTGTACTGTAGGTGTATTAGCTGCAGGTGTTGATGTGGGATTTTGTTGCACTTTGACAGACAAGGACAGATGGTCAATGTCAGCACCGTTGGCAAAAGGTGCTCAACCCGGAGCTGGTGAAAGGACCCTGGACAAAAGAGGAGGATCAGAGGGTAAGATGAGCCGGGTGCTCTGTGTCTTCAGAGGAAGACGGATGACGGATTTGGGCGGGGTTTGATGATCTCATAGTCTTGAGTCTGAGTTTTGTCCTCCTCCTCTACTACCAAAAGAACTGAAAGCTTTTGTTGCAGTATCCTACAACACACTGTTTAGAAGTTGCATGACACCATTCCAAAAGAAATGACATTTTATAAACACGAATGGTCACTATCTGCCCTATTCAGCTTATAATGTTAATATAAATTTAGAGGTGGTATATACACTACCGTTCAAAAGTTTGGAGTCAGGAAGACTTTTTAAATGTTTTTGAAAGAAACCTCTTATCCATTACTCCAATCTTTAGTGACACTTGTGTTCTGAGCATCTGTTTTACATCTCAACAGGTTATTGAGCTGGTTCACAAGTATGGGCCCAAACGGTGGTCAGTTATTGCCAAGCACTTGCAGGGCCGCATAGGCAAACAGTGCCGAGAGCGCTGGCACAATCACCTCAACCCAGAAGTGAAGAAATCCTCCTGGACCCAGGAAGAAGATCGTATTATCTATGAAGCTCATAAACGTCTGGGCAACCGGTGGGCTGAGATCTCAAAACTGCTTCCTGGACGGTAAAAATCTGTATTTTAACTCAAAACCTATGCAGAATATAGAAGAATACCAGAATGTCTGTGTAGGTCAAATAATGACCTTTACCTGACCGGACTCTTACAGGACAGACAACTCCATTAAGAATCATTGGAACTCCACCATGCGCAGGAAGGTGGAACATGAGGGTTACTTGCAGGAAGGCAGCAAGAGCTACAGCAGTGACCCTGGCCAGAAGAAACGCCCCAAATCCAGTCAAGCTGTGGAATATCAACATGACCAGAATCAAATGATAATGAGTGGCCAATCACAGGTGATAACACTCACAGTGATGCTGTGTTTGCATCAGTATTATATGTCATACTTATTTTTTCATACTTACATTAATTTACTTAAAATCTATTTCCAGTAATTTTATAGATTAGAGTTTATATTCAGGGATTAGAATTTTTATATATATATATATATATATATATGGGGTGTAACGGTATGCAAAAATCACGGTTCGGTACATACCTCGGTTTTAAAGTCACGGTTCGGTTCATTTTCGGTACAGTAAGGGAAAGAAATGCAAACATTAAACTGCAGGTTGTTCATTACTATAAAGTTTTGTAACAATTTGTTTACACTTTTTTTAAACACTTTTTAATAATAATAATAAAAAAAAAACATATATATATATATATATATATATATATATATATATATATATATATAATAGAAAAGAATAAGAAATAAAATACTGCTGCAAAGTTCTTCACTAAATAAAATATTCTAAGTCTCAAACCAATATCACATAATAAAATATAATGAAAAATATAAATAAATAACTATGATTACAGTGCAGCATTATCAATCCCAGCTTGTAGGCCTGCTCATATTTAATATATATATTTATATATATATATATATATATATATATATAACTTTTCCAAAGTGTAAAGTGCAGCAACAATAGTTTCAGTTTTTAGACCTGCTTGGATTACGTTATAGCGTTGGACCGATCGGAATTAAGAGCAAAGGTCTGTTTAAATGCCGACGGGAGCTGCATTTGAATTACGGTAATTTTTTTCCTGGTTGTAGTGATGTTCACACTCGCGTGATGCCCTTTGAAAACCTTAGAATCTGCTGCAGGGCGGGATTTGCGCTGAACGCGGAGACTTCCGCCACTTAATATGTTCGTGTGGAAACACGAAAATGTACCTATGTTCCGCACACAAAAAATTGCATTCGGTGCACACGTGCACCGTACCGAAAGCCCTGTACCGAAACAGTCCGGTACGAATACACTTACCATTGCACCCCTAATATACTGTGTGTATATATATATATATATATATATATAGCTATCGGTCAGTATTATATGCATGCTATTTTCCCTTATTTTGACATTTAGATTAACTTTACATTATAATGTTGTGATGCCTGAATTCACTTGTAGCATTTAGTTTTTGGTATTTTATTTTAAATTTACTTACACAAATTATTATAGAATTTTAATATCAACCATTATACTGACAATCATTTTCCACTGAAGCTCTATTTATGCTTAATTCAATAAATATCAGATGTGAAGTATTTAACATACAAGCTTCCATACTGTTTTTGATTGGCAGCCACCCAGATATCCATATGGTTCACAAAGTGGCCAGTGTATGGAAAACATCAGTGGCGAGATGTCTAGCTTTATGTCGGTAAGTCCCATGGTGCAGTTCTCACAGCATGCTTAAATCTTCTCTATATCTCTGAACTTTCTGCTTTCTGAAGTCTCTTGTCTTTTTTATTTGTATTAATTAAAAAAAAATCAATCTTATATGTTTGTGTTTAATTGTTTAATCTGCATGTGTGTGGTGTGGTGTTAAACTGCTATTTATCTCCTAATTTCACCAATGCAACTTTACAAATTTGTATGGATTGTAAAATAGTTTTTAGAACATATTGGCATTAATATAATGTAATATCAAAGACCTAAAATGCATCTGAATCCTGAGTGGTTTTGCTTGGTGAAATTCAGGACCTCATGAAAGTCTCGTGAAATTGTCAGTAAAGTTTGTGTCTCGGCCTCTCTTTCCGCCTCTTCCCCCCGGTTCTTCTTCCTCACAGCCTTGCCATGACGACCCAGACAAAGAGAAAAGAATTAAGGAGCTAGAGCTGTTGCTAATGTCAGCTGAGAGTGAAGTCAGAAGACAGTCGGGCCCTCGTGTAAGAAACACTGTGTGCGCATAGAATAGTGCTCTATAGGTCCCATCGCCTTCCCTCATTCCCATCTTACTCCCCCATACCCTCATTTCTAGCTGTGCTGCTCAGTAAATCCTTCCCGGCTTCACTGCCTCCCTGCCTCGCACCCTCCTTTGTGGTTTTATTAGCTAAAACTACAGCAAGTGACAGCTTTGAGGCATGAAAGCATGTTTTTTTTTATCTTTTTTTTTTTTTTATATTTAGCATATTATATTCACTATACATATTTTACTTATTCTCATACTTTACATATTTTCTACCATAGAAAATAGATCGCTTTTATTATTTGTTCAGTTAATATCATAAATGTTTACAAGAGAATTTAGGATAGGGTCACAAAGTAATATGAAATTCACATATTATAAGTTAAGTAGTGTAGGTTTATTGGTTAATGTGTGTTAACTCCACTAATTTCTTTTTATTATTATTTTATTTTTTTCATAATCTCTCTCTCCTCACTGAGATGAATGTTTGGTTCTATACAGAATCCAGAGAGCTACTCCAGCTGGTCAGACAGCCTGCCTGATGATACTGTCACCACCACCACAGACAGTTTGGAGGACCGAGGGGTCGAGCTGCGTGGTTTAGAGGAGGGCCAGCCTGCTGCGATGCCTCTTCCTGTCTCTCCCAGCAAGTTCCTGGCTGCTGAGGCTACTGCTGTGCTGTCCACACTAGAGACCATCCCAGAGTTTGCAGAGACCATGGAGCTTATTGACTCAGTAAGCAGAGAATTACAAAAATCTGGTATAATATGTATATATTATAGCATATATTGATTATTTATGAAAATATATTATAATATTTCGGTAATTTATACAAGTTGAAAAGTATATATATCCAATAAGGATTTTCTTTTTTATTTTGACAGATTTATGTTATTGAATTAATAAAAAATAAACTTAGGTGAGCATTAGATGATGAAAAATAGGGGAAATGAGCATGCACAATTAAATATCAGTATTGACCAAAAAACAAATCTTAATAATTTTTTTTTTTAATTGTATTTGGTCTTGAATGTGTCACACCCTGTTCAACTTAAAAAAAGGTGGTATTTATTTTAGGTTAGGTATGAACTTATAAAAAAATGTTATAGATTTAACATTTTCTATTTTTCCCAGTTGCCTTGTTAACAAGCATGCATATTTTTACTTGCCACCTAATGAAAAGTAAGGCATATGTTTTGATGCTCCAGGATCCTTTGGCCTGGAGTGATGTGACCAGCTTTGATCTCACTGAGGGAGGCCCCTCTCCAAAGTCCACTAACCCCACTGATGTTTGTACGACCCTGGAGAAGTGCACAGAAAGCCTGGCCTATCCAATAAATGCTCCTACTGTCCCAGCTATGAGCAGACAGTGTGCCGCAGTGAACCAGGGCAAGTCTTTGGCTATTTCTAACACCTGCATGAACCGATTCAGCTCTCCACTACCGTCCATCACGAGAAAGAAGAGGAGAGAGAGAGGAGATCAGTCACCTGCAGATGAAAGGAGCTGTGCATACATAGACAACAGTGGGAACTCACCAAAAAACACCCCTGTTAAAGGCCTCCCATTCTCACCCTCTCAGGTATGGCTAGATTTATAACACAAAACACCTTTCAGGCCACAGAAATGTTTGAATTCATTAAAAACTTTTTCTTTTTTTTTTCTTTCCATTTAGTTCTTCAATGTGTCTGGTGGTGAGCCCTTGATCCTCGACAATCCAGCTCTTACATCCACTCCAGTGTGTGGACAGAAATGCCTCCTCAACACACCCCATCATAGAGAGACCACACCAAAACACCAGAAGGAGAATGCAGGGTCAGGCATTATTCTTCACCTCTGCTGTTTGAGAATATCGAGCTGACAATCTCAGAATCAAGAAATGACTAATACTATATTGTCTTCACAGATTCAGGACCCCGAAACTCCATAAGAACATCACAGTCCACACTCCAAGAACGCCCACTCCTTTCAAAAATGCCCTGGCCGCCCAGGAGAAGATGCACGGCCCGTTAAGAGTGGTGGTAAGTCAGAATGAAAAAAAACTTTTGAAGCTGTGTCATTATTAAGAGGCCTACAGCTATATGGAAGAAAAGAAGAAGAAAAAATTTGTATAAATATTTTAACAGTCCCAAAAACTGGCTTCATTTGTCAATTTATTTGAATTTTTAAGTTAAATATTCACTTAATACTATAGGTTACATAAGATTCATGTGTTTTTATCGGTGCTTCGCTCATTAATTTGCCTTTTGAGATGTTATATTTGTGTGTTCAGCCCCAACCACTGGCACTTCTTGAGGAGGACATCAGAGAGGTTCTGAAAGAGGAAACCGGAGCTGACATCTTCACACAAGTCCAGAACCAGCCTCAGTACAGATCTTATGAGGTGCTGGCCACTTTCTTACATATTTGTTCTCAGTCATTCAAATGGGTTTATCCTAAATGTTCAACAGTTTTTACCTAAACTTAACTTGACTTAAACTGAACACTAGTTTTTCTTTTTAAATCGTGTCATTTGGGGTTCACAGCAGATGGAAGCTCCTGCAAGGAAAGTGAGAAAGTCTTTGGTATTGGACAGCTGGGAAAAAGACTGTTTAAATGTACAGCTGTTTCCACAACAGCAGATTAACAACAATGGAGCGGTAAGGCCGTTATCATACTTTACAAACTAATGATGCATCATTAGTATTTTTCCTTTTTGAATTTGCAATGCTTTTGTTTTCCCTCTCCGCCTCTCTTGTAGTCTCGCAGTGACGACCTACTGACCAGATCCATGCTCATGATGCCATTTACAGAGAAAGAGGAGAACTCTTGCTCTCCTACAGCACTGAAGGAATCATTTTCCATAGTTCACTCCCTTAGCCCACAGGACAAGAGAGGAAACATGACCCAAAGGAGCCCACCTTACCAAACACCCACTCTGGTAATTCACTCAGGAAAGAATCTGATAAGATATTAATCTGTTTATATCCATTATATCCACCACATAACTGACTCTCATTAACTCAATTCTCATTAACAATAACAACAACACCTTGTCAAGCTCAAAAACCTATTTACATATCCAGCAGGTCAACAGCGAGTGGGAAGCGGTGGTTTTTGGGAAAACGGAGGATCAGCTGATCATGACCGAGCAGGCCAGGCGTTACTTAAACACCAACCCCACCACCTGCATTTCCAGAGCTCTCGTCCTTTAAACTTCACTACTGCACTACAGCAACCTCCTCTTTTCCTCTATCACACCGACATTTAACCTCTCAGACAATCTGGTGTAGGAAACAAAACACTCACTATGATGTTTGCTAAACACCTGTTGATGTAACAATGTACCGCTTAAGAAAAAAACATTTATGGAAATGTACTCATATGTAGTCAAATACGAATTGCATTAGATTTGCAGAATTTAGCTAACAGTATTTTAACAGTTATTTTTATCCATTTTTAGTGTGCTGATTTTAATGGCTGCTTTCAGTTAACTTTTTAAAGAAGGAATAAATCATATAATTGACATTTTCAGAATTTTAAAGCTCTTTTTAGATGATTTTAGAGACTGTTGTTAAGGATAGGGGAGCACTGGCAGTGTTGCACTACTGTGGTGAATTGTTAGGGTGAGGAGCAGAGACAGTGTTGAGGAGTAACTGGATAGCACTTGCAACGTATTCGTTTCCGCTCCAAACATAACAAAGGTTCCACCCCGATTACTTTATTTTATTTATTAAATTTTTTTATGAGTAGGACACTCACTGAATGTATTGTATAGCATGAATCTGCTAAGTTAACGTCTACTGGAAGGTACCTCGATCATCTTATTTTTATGTTCTTTTTCTTTTCTTTTTTTTCTTTTTTGCTCCAAAGTGAAGGTTGTTTAAATGAATTGTACTTGGAGAGGGGCATAAAATTGCTGATTTGCATGTTCGCAACTGAAGTATAAATCCAGCATCTTCGCTGCTTATGAAAATGTTCTCAGTTTAGCCAATATCATGTTTGGTATCGATATTAATGCACATGTTGCATTAAAAATAACACGTTCCAAGAACAGATACGTAGGTGAGATTTGTTCATTAAGAACTGTAGGTTCTATTTATTAAATCTTTACTAATTTATTTATTTTAAAGATATAAAGATAATCATTAATTCTATTTCTTTTCTGTTAAATATTTGACTACCTTCCATTACATATTTCTGATTTCAATAACACTGCCACTAATTTCTCGGACTGTACAGTAAATCGAATATCCTTTCAAAGTTTCCGTCCGGTTAACACCAATTGGTTGACCATGATAGTAGCAGCAAGCAGCATTCAACCTCCAAAATGTGGGGAAATTGCACTTTTTAAAAATATTATATAAATGTTGGTTCGTCAGTAATATCTATCGTTTTATGCCCTGTCGTGTTTACATTTTGTTGTATGTGGGGATTTTTATCGGTGGCTAAATGTATTTACACATCATTAACACTGACATGTCAGGACTTCATCTGAAAGGGGAAATGGTGTAAACATAGTTTCTCTCTTCCACTTTTTAGCTCTGGAAAAGTTTTTGTAAAGTTTTGCTCGCTGCTACTGAGAGTTACAGCAGAAATAGACATAAGCACAATTGGCTGAAGGAAGTTTAGGACAATTGCTTTGCTCTCATATGAAGTGAAATGTTGAATGAAATGTCTTGCTTAATTATTTTATACTAAGAAGAACCCATGTAAAAAAGTTTCAGGTTATTCACAATGATAAGTTAGTCTAAGAAAATGAAACACTACTGTTGAAGGATTTGGCAGTATTAGAGTTGTATTTTGGGTTTTAATACATTTGTCTTATTCAAATTGAGGAAAATGTTTTGTTAAAAGTTTATTTTTTGCTAATTGTAACCCAATATTGTAATGCAAAAACTGACCATCTGAATACATCTGTCCCTCATCATATCCATGTTACCGAGAAATAAATTTATATTTGGGTCACGTAACGTTGTAGATAACTGTTTAATGTCTTCATTTTACCGTCAGAATTTTTGTCTTGTTTGTTGCTCTGTAGACTTGAGGGAAACAAGAATATGTAGCAAACTGACAAGCAGCACACTTCATCTGACATACTCATTTCTCATGCAGTATGTTATGTATTTGACATTATTTTCTGCTGAACAATTATAACCTGCTTCCTTGATATTACAACCAACTCACCAATAGTCATGTTGTCATTAAAAATAAAAAATATGCTCTTCAAAATGTGCCATTTGTGTATTTTTCTTTATAGGTTGTGGCTTATTCTCTGAAACTGATTTAAACAGTATTTAACTTTTTGATAGACAGCACTTCCATCCTTCCCAGGACCAAATTTTTCATCTAATAATCACCTTCTTATTCATGTCACACTGCAAAAGGCCTCAAAGAGTCCTGTTCTCTTCTGAAGGCCAGGTGTTTACAGCAGTAATGGAAGTTGACGGCTAGCCGCTGTCACTTGGCCAGGGGGGTGCCTCAATCTCTGCCCTTGGGGTCCGTGGACCCACACCCTCCCTGAACAACACAGCTCTCCACAGGTCAGCTGCTCTCTCTAAAGAGGCCCACTCGCCCATGAAATAATGTCTTGTGGCTCTATTGTTCTGCATGTCTGTTGGTTTTGCAGGCCCATTCACTCAATTTCCCCTGAATAGAGGGGCACAAGGCTCCACTGACATGCCTTCTGCTGCTGACGGCCATTACAAGCCTATAACACATGTGCTCTTATAAGTGTTTTTTTTTTTTAATTTAGAGAACACTTTGCTATTGTATTTTTCAGATGGTCAATGCAGGCTTGAGAGATGTCAAAGGACCATTGGGGATAAATTGGTTGCCTGGTTTTTGCTTTTGTACAGTGCACCGTGTGCTTTATAGCTACTGAAGCCATTTTGGCTCAACGCAAAACAAAAACCTGTTGTATTCTCTGACAGTGATGTGTAAATTTAGAAACAACTTTAATCTTTAGGTTGAATCCAAGCCTTGATTGATTTGATTATTGGTCTATGAGTAGAAAAAAAATACTGCAATTACTGGCTGGCTTATTTATGTGTTTTGGACGTTTTTCAAGGAGAAGTTCTCAAAAAAAAACACCTGGGAACATATTATGGAATACATTGTCTTTAGTTAATCACGGGTCTAAAATATTTGTTGTAAATTTATTTTCAAATTGTATTAATTTATATCGAGATTAATTAGCTACCTTTAAAAATATTTATTCAGTAATAACAAACGAACGGAAAAGGCATGGAAATTCAAACGCTAACCACCTCTTTTCATGAAGAATCTACAGCAACACAATGAAAAAAAAACATTTTAATACATTTTTGTAGTTACCAGAGTGAATGTGAATTTTTAATCTTTGTTAATGATTATACAATATATATATATAAATAATGACAAGAACAACTGTGTTCTAATTTACAGCCAAACGACTCTTATGAACTGGTTCTTTTTAGTGAATCGGTAATACAGCTCAGGAAATCCCAATCGAATCACGAACAAATAACTCTTCTGAGTCAGTTCTTCTAATGAATCACTCAAAAAGACCGGCAAACTTGTGAGTTCCCGCTTTGTATAGGTATGATGAATCCTTCACTAAATGAACTCACTAAATTTGTAAATTGTATTTTAATTTGATTTGAATTTTTTATTTTATTAGTGATGTCCTGCCCAGAATAAAGCAATTGTGTACTTAACTGTGCTTAGTTCACCCAAAAGTGAAAACTGTAACACTACTCACCCTCAAGTTGTTCCATAACTGTTGACTTTCTTCTTAAAAATGTTGGTTACCAAAAAGATTTGGTTATGCATTGTATGGACAAAATAACATAGACATTTCTTAAAATATATTTTATGTTCCACAAAGGAAAGAAAGTTATACAGATTTGGAACCACATGAGGGTGAGTAAATTATGAAAGAAATTTGGGATAACTGGGCCCATCAAACATAAATAGAATCATTACTGACTGATATGAAAGTATTCTCTGAAAAACCCCAAATGGAAAGAACCTATATGAGGATATATGCGCATATATGAAACCTATATGAAGTTTATATGCACATATATGCTGCATATATACAGCATATGTGCACATATATGGTAATATATATGTGCATGAAACCTATATGCAGTTTATATGCGTATATATGCTGCATATATACAGCATATATGATATATTAATGCAGAACAGAACATTTTTATTAGCAAACATGTCTGTATATGTACAAATCGCTGCACAATCATTTAATCCCGAATGAAATTGAAGTGCATTTGTTTGTGGTTCATAAGATATATGTATAAAATTGATGTAATACATTGATATTTTTGCGTGCATCTATTAATCATTTTGAGTCTAATTTCATCCCATAGTTTTCCTATATTATATGTACATATATGTACATCCACATATATGTACATATAATATAGGAAAACGGCCAATTTTATATATGTCACATATATTAAAAAACTGTATCAAAACCTATATTAAAACATATATGTTTATATATAGGTTTTTTCCACGTGGGACTGACAAAACCACCCTGACTGAATATTGGTCACTCTTTTTCCTAATATAATTTTTTATTTTAACTGCAATAATGATCTAATATAAGTAATAATATACAATATATGATCTATATATAATCTCTTGAGTGGGAATATAGCACCATGCACTCTTTGCATGTATGTATGTGTGTGTGTGTGTGTGTGTGTGTGTGTGTGTGTGTGTGTGTGTGTGTGTGTGTGTGTGTTTTAGAGGTGTCCCAGTGGAGCATGTGGTACAGAACTATCCTGTGAAGCCCCTCCCTTGGGTCTGTGTGCACATTGGCTGCCATTGTGTGCAGTAGACAGCAGATGGTAGGCTATCGCAGCAGTGACAGACCCAGTCATCTGGCAGGCACCCACAGTTCAGGCGGGAAACCCAGGCATGGTGCTCCACTGCCAAAGGTGCCCATTAATATAGGTCAGTCTTTCCACTGGTTATGACTGCCTGACTGCTGAGAGGTTGGACACTAAGCTGGCCAGGCACATAGCTATACTGTAGAAGCCTGCTATAAATAAACTCATTTAGATCATTTTTGAGTTTCGAGAGCAAAAGGGGCCCTGCCAACAAACAGAGGCCTATAGTGTGCTGTGTAATGTGTTCATATACAGTGTACGTATGAATGATTCTGCTGTCCACATAGTTTAGTATGAAAGCCTGTCTCTGTCATAAAATAAAAACATAAAAAAGGTCATTGCAACTTTTTATTTTACAATTCCCACATCTCATAATTTTAAGTTATGTTGAAATGCATTCTTTCTCAGAATCTCAGAGTTATTTCTTGCAATACCTTGCAATTTTGAGTTTTATCTTGTAGTTCTATTTTTTTTTAATCCTGCAGTTACATATCAAGTTTCTTAAAGTAAACATTTTTTCCTCAGAATTTTCTCTTTTCTATCTTTCGCCAGAAATATCGTCAATGACTACAATTCTGATTTTTTTCTTAAAATCCATGAGTTTTTATTTCTTTCGTGGACAAAAGGATCCGTCAATGTTACAACATGCATATTTCCTTCAAGAAGTGTTTTTGGTACATTCAACTTCATATTGTTAGTGCACAAAATCATATTACGTTTACAAAATGCATTTTGTGATTCTTAGAAAAAAAAAGACTAAGATGTGACGAGTGGGTCGGGGCCGAGAGACGTGGGAACAGAGCGAGGCCGGTGGAGTGATTGGAGATGAGCGACACCTGTTCGACCCACCGGTCTCGAGTCCCACGGAGGAGATGGAAGGATATAAAACTGGAGCGACGACAGTGAAGGACGAGAGAGGACCAGGCCTGGGTTTTAGTTTGTGTTTGCTTTTTATTTGTGCGCGACAGTCGTCCGCGAGGGGCTGTTGCGCTGTTTTGTGTTTATTTTGTAATTAAAGTCTATATTTGATTGTCCGCTGGTTCCCGCCTCCTTCTTCCCAATGATTATGAAGTTTTATTGTTACATAAGAATTGCAAGATACAGAATAGATATACACATAAACAATAGTAAGTATAAACAATACAGAGAATTCAGAATTATAAGTTAACTCAAACTTATTCCATAACCACTCAATTGCGAGAAATAATGTCAGAATTGTGAGATGTTAACTCATAACTGTAAGATATAAACTTCTAATTGTGAGAAATAAAGTCAGAACTGTGAGCTAAAAAGTCGCAATTACTTTTCTATTCTGGAGCAGAAATTGGTGCTTCCATAGTCTAGACTCTGCTCTGCTAATGAAACAGGATGCAACTCCAAAAGTGGTCTAATTCAGATTTCAGTTTTTCAGATTTTTATAATTCAGTTTGAATGGGCTGTCCTTGTGAGGAGACAACTGGTGAATGGGGTGGTGGTTGAGGACACTGTGTTCTATGGGTGGGGCAGATCTAAGTCTTTCTCCAGATGAACAGCTGCTCCTCAGGTGAGCTGCAGGCCACATGCTGCAAGATGAACACTGAGCAGACTGACTGTATGCATGCTTTTTTGTGTTCTCATTTACTCTTTTGCAGTTTTGAAGGTTCTGAAGTGCAGTTGCACATCAATATGACAACAACAGTCACTGCATCAGTGGATTAGGGTTACTAAGGTTCTGTAAGAGCCCTGTATAAGGGTCCAGGAGAAAGCTGAAGTCATTGTGACCAGTAAGCCAAGCTTAACAGATGGCCAAGGCATCTTATTAAGCTAAAAACTGAGAGAAGTCAGTTACTGGGGCTGATTCAAAGGAAACAGTAGCAAAATGTTAATCTAAAAAAATCATATGGCAAACATGATGAGCACTTCAAACTTAAGTGCAAGGATTGCATTATGTTGCTGTTTTAGAAAAGTCAGACTGGTCAACAGGAAGATAATTATTGCTGTTACATTAAATACATGTCAGTGTCTGAGAAGTTGGACGTTTATTGATCAGACTTTTTCTGTGCCACTGAACAGCAAACAAAGCAAGAAAAAAGTGATTATTTTTATTTTATTTGTATTCACTATATAAAATTATATATATATATATATATATATATATATATATATATATATATATATATATATATATTAAATGTAACTAATATTTACAAATAAAAATAAATTATTTTATATATATATATATATTATATATTTCTGTCACTTAAAACTGTGCAAGGATATATATATCATGACCTTGAATCATCAAGCGCATTTATAACACCATTTATGCAAAACAAAAATGTCTGCCTGAATTAAAAGACTAAATTCTGAAAATATCTAATGATCATTACTTCCGTATTATCTAGTTCAAGACTATGTAGCATTTTGCTTATTTAAAAAAAAAATTATAATATATATACTGTATATATTAGTATTACAATTGCCCCAACTACCTTTACAACTTTTAACATTAAGACTACTTGATTAAACATTATTAATTCTCTCTAAATGCAAATAAATTTCTGTTACGTTTGGTACATTACATGCTCCTTATACCAAAAGATGACATGTAGTATTCCTTGAATTATGAAAGAAAATAATTGCCACCAGTCTCCCCCCAATATATCACAGGGCTGATAATGAGTTATTAAGAATAGGAATTAAGAATACACATTTCCAATCTAAAACAGCTACTGTACTACTTCTCCTGTGCCTTAAGGAGTCATTCACTCAGCATCAAAAAACTGGTGGCCCCTGGCAGTGGCCAATCCTATGGTGCTTGGATAAGATCCTCTGGAGCAAGCTGGGAGAGCTGTGTGCCTGGGCCTCACATCTGACTGCCAGCAAAGCACCCTCCTCCCTATCGTCCCCCCCAGGGGACTTGTAGCCTGCCTCTGCTGGAGAACACAAAGAGGAAACAACAAACACAAAGGCCCTGTTTATTCCCAATGACCCAGATTCCAGCGCTTTGACGAAGGGAGACAAGTGACAGGCTGTTCAGCTTTGGTCCAGGACCATCACCAATCAAAGGACCACGGTGTGGTTTAATCTGCCACACCTTGACCGCTCAAAACAGGGTTTTGACAAGCCCCCTGAACCCAGGGAGTCACCACATAGGAATTCACACCGGTGAAAAATGTGATATTGCACTGGCAGCGCTGTTTTATTGGTTGAGGAAATGCATGAAATGGCTTTCTATTGAATTAAGAACTGTATATAAACATGTTTGCTGCACAACTACCGTCTAAAAGTTAGTAATAATTGCGTTTTTGAAAGATGCCTCATATGCTCACCAAGCCTGCATTTATTTTATCAAAAATTGAAAAACAGAAATACTGTGAAATATTCTTACATTAATTTATTATTATTATCCAGTCGACAGTCACATGGCTCTTTAGAAATCATTCTAATGTGCTGATTTAAAAAATTTTTTATTATCAATGTTGAAAACTGTTTGTATATACAAACACACACACACACCCACAGACACACACATATATACACACACATACATATAGGGGAATGGCTTACAAATAAATGCTGTTTTAGATTTTTCTATTCATCAAAGAATAAAAAAAATAAAAATAATTATTATTATATTAATTGTAATTTTTAAAACAATACTTATTTAATTGTAATATGTAGTAGCACAATTATTTGCAATGTTGATAACAGAGAACTATTATTAATAATTCAGCAGCAATAATAATTGATTTTGCACTAATTCAGCATTATGCAGAATATTCAGCTTTGCCATCACAGAAATACATTTAATTTTAAAATAAATTAAGATACAAAACAGGTCTTTAAAATAGTAATAATATTTTATATATACTATTTTTTAAAACTGTATTTTTCATCAAATATAAGCCTTGATTTGAAAAGGACAGTTTTTTTTCAACAAAAAATTAAAAATACAAATGTTAATTATTCCTAACTTTTGACTGGCAGTGAATATAATATTCATACAAGCCATCAGGGAGGGTCCATTGTGCAAGAATTGATCAGGCCTGGTGTTCATTCTGTGTGCATTGTTAGCTAATGAGCTATGAGCCACCTGTTTAGGGAGTGTGAGGCTGGGACGGGGAGCAGCTGTGTGTGTTGTTGGGGGTCTATGGCATAAAGAGCTGTAATTTGCAGACTCATTATGTATGATGGCAAACTCACCCCTTGTCCTCCCCCAGTATCACTGCCATTCTTAGTGAGCTCACCCCTCTAGAAATAATGTCACCCTCACTGAGTCTCATCTCATCGCAGTGTGTTACCACCCTCTAGTGGACAGATTATGAATTACATATATGATGGCTCAGAAATAAATTAAATATTCAATTTTAAAGACACTCTGTAATAATAATAAAAAAACACTATAACTGTCCATTATAAATGTGCTGTTGAATTCAGATACACCGACAGAGAGCCCTCTGTTTCCATATCAGTTTTTTAATGCTCCTCACAAATCCAGAGCTTCTTGTAATGCTGTCTTTTTATATACACCGTGACAAATACTAGCAATACTCTGTAGACACAAATATTAGTTCAGATTTGGAAAATAAATTATTCAAATATTTCGAAGCACTTGGGCAAAAACAATGTTCATGCTTGGTTTTGATTATAAAGTTTAAAGTAGATATATGCAAATATATAATATAAACTTGTGGTTTGAGCCCAGTTACAACGTGTATCTTCTTAATCTCACATGGTGTATCAATAAAAACCCTGCATCCTCAGAACAGCAGTGCTAATGGATTTTGGCATTAAGTGTGCCCTATATTTCTGCCCATTGGCGTGGGTTTTTTCTATTATGATTGTATGACTAATGATGCTCTTCGAACCTGACAGCAGTCAACAGATGGGTACTTCCCCTCCCAAAGCCCCCCAGCTCATCAGAGATGGTGTCTGTGGTCAAACACCATCCATCAACTCAAGAACTAGTTATTCATTTGTTTTGAAAGTGCCACCAACTCTGTAGACCCATCAACATTTTTAACACATGGTGTCTTGTTTCTCACTTGGTGGATGGTGAGAGTATTTAAGGTCATTAATTAACATCAAATTACTATATCATTATAGTTGCTTATAATCTATCAAAAATGACAACAAATCCAGAAATAAATGTTTAGGGGGAGTTTCAGTTTAGGATGGTCAAATCATGCATGGTTATATGCAATGTCATTGTAGTACATTTAATAATAATAATAAAACATGTAAAAAGCTTTTTTAACTAATGCAATTAAACATGAATTTAGATGAATTTCATGCATATACCTACAGACTGAAAAATAAATTATATTTATTCTGCAGAACAAATAATGTAAAACTAACCAGAAATGAACAAACGCAAGAAATAAGAAGCATTATATGAATATATATAATTATTTGTTTTGCACTTTTTATATTAACAAAATACATACAAAATTTCATAAATAAAAAATGCAACCTTACACATAAAAGTAGTCATTTTTAAATGGTAGTATAACGTAATTTAAGATTGTATTCAAGCAGAATGATTCTCATTATTGTATTGCAGCACACATAATGAGTGTTTTTTATTTTTTTATTTCTTTTTCGCCAAAATATGACTTCCAATCTATGTTTTTCACAATATTCAACCAAGATTAGATGACGTATCAGAAAGGATTTTTTTTTTATTGTGAAACCACTAATATGAATAAGAGCTGGTGATAATAAATCAAACATTCATGTAGAAAACAGTCCAATTTTTTTTTTCAGTCAAGCACTACACTTGTATTTTTTAATAAAAACTTTCAGTCCAGAATGAAACCACACATTGAATGCAATCAAACTGTGGCTGTATATGACACATGACTGGTTGACATCACATTCACAATATACATTTAGGATTTTACAATATATATATATATTAGAAGTCCACACTGCTGCAGATTTTAGCGCTTTCCTTGCTTCATGTGAGGTTTCCGTCCTTTTCCTTTGGGAGCCTTTCCACCAGGCTTTCCTTTTCCTTTACCAGACATGTTTCCCCTCCGTCCCTTCTTCCTAAAGTCTTGCTTCCTCTTTTGTGCCGATTCCCTATCATCTTCCCTAATTTGCTTATTCACAGCTTTGGTGATGTCAAGACGTGGTTTCTTACTGTCCATCACTTTCAGCAAATCCAGCTGTTTTTGTTTCTCACTACCAAAGTCACCAATAAGAGGCTGGAATTTTCTCTTTTTCCCAGTGTTTTTAGGCGTTTTCTCCTTGGGCAGGTTATCCTGGAATTTCCCAACGGAGGCCGTGGAGATCTTGGTATCCATTTTGTAGGAGGCTTTGGTTTTGGTGCAGGCTTTTCCCTGGGTAATAGAGTGGTTGGATCCTGTAGCTTGGCTACGATGATTTCTTCAACTCTTTCTGTCGGAAGTTTCCACATCTCGTTGATGAGGAGTTGAGTGTTATCTCTCGCTAATGAGCAAAGAAAATCTTCCCGTTTGTTGTCTTTAAATTCCCGAGTATCTATCCGGTTCTTATCAAACGCAAGCAAATTACCCGGGTCAAATTCGAGATCTAACTCTTTGTTTACTGTAATACCTTTTAGCTTTTCAGCCTCGTCTCTGTCGGCTTTAGCGAGCACGTCTTCTATGCTGCACGAAGCCATTTTGGTTCTAATGACACAATGTGGTTTCCCCATGTGCTGCTGCAAGAAGAAATACTTTGTCAAAATAAGAGACCTGAAAACTTACTCAGAAGAGTAAAATTATTTTGTTTAAAATAAGTTTAAACAAATATAAATTTAATATTTTTTTACACATAAAGTTTTAGAAAACAATAATATCTTATATAATAAATTCTACGTATTATTTTGACAAAATTAAGTACGGTACGTAAACCGACACAGTTGAGCAGCGCTCCATCGGCTCTGTGGCGCAATGGATAGCGCATTGGACTTCTAGATTAATGACTGAGGTTATTCAAAGGTTGTGGGTTCGAGTCCCACCAGAGTCGAAGTTTTTGTTTTCAGAATCGATGCAAATGGCCATATTCCAGAAGTTACCTGATCGTCGGAGATATGATTCAACCAAACACGGCTCAGTGATTCACTCTGATAATCTGTGAATCTCTGAACGTATTTTGAGCGTTACGTTAGATACTTACGATCAAATATTACATATATTTATGTTTTTCACTTCTATGTGAATATGTTAGGATTATTTAACGTTTGAAGAACAATAAAATAGTGTTAGTCGAGAAACATTTATTGTAAAAATTGTATCTTTAATGTGGAGACGAATGCAAAATTGCTTCGTGTATTTAGTTTGGTTTTACCATCGTTATATATTTTTTTTTGTTTGAATCGTGATATTGTGTTTCATATGTTGGCCAGGTGCTGTAGTCGCCACTTTGTGTCGAAAAAAAAAGAGAATCAAATAAAAATATGTTCTATTGTTTGGCTACTGTCTGCAAAAATATAAATCTTGGGAAATTACAAATTATATTAGAAATGCAGAGCTGTTTTTTTTTCCAATTATACAAATAAGATGATTTCTAACTGAACTAAACACCAAAGTTTCAAACCTTCAAAACGTATAAAAAATATGTGGTAGGCTTGTCTTGATATATGTCTATGGGCTTGTCTAAACAAGTCGGTTCATTTAACTCATAGACATCTATGATTGAACTGGTTCAGATTGGACGAGTAGCGTCTCGCTGCAGCTTAGTGATGGGTCATGCGCAAAAGATGCGGCTCTGAGAGCCGATGCTATGTAGTGAATCAGAAGAGCCGGCTCGCATCGGCTCCCAGTTTTTTTTCCTTTGGCTGGTTATGGGATCATAACATTATGTAAAAACAGAGAGGGGATGAAGTGAAGCGGCACCCCACTGCAAGTTAACGAGTCGTAACCTTTCTTTTACTGTCTATGGTCGTAACAACGTAAATGGAGGGGAGACTGTGTATTGTGGCAACATCGGTTCCTTCAGAGAGAATCTTCTCAAAAACAGGGCAGATAATCACAGAAAGAAGAAATAGGATCAGTCCATCAGTCCATCTGAATTTTTTGAATGCCAATCTTCACTGAGAACATTAAAGGCAGGGTAGGTAAAAAATGTATAAACAACTTTCTTCCAAATTTGTTTAAACTTTCTATATATATCAATGCATAATTAAAATGTAAGTACTCTGATAAAAAGAGTATAAAAATCGAGTGACTCTAGACCGTTTAATCTGTATTAAACACAGCTCATTATTTCCATTCGGGATGAAAACATAGGATTGGCTTAGGCGACTGTCACTCTCTCGCAACCATGGCAACCACCCTTTTGCCACACATGATCTGCCCACTTGCGCGCGCACGTTTGATTTGAGGAATTCAAGAGGCACGGATCCTAGGAATACCAAAACAATGGCAGAGAAACAGCAAGCAAAATTCACAGTACCGGCCTATGCAGTTAGTGAAGGCAAACCAGGTTAAAAAAGGAAGACAGTAACAGTACAAGAAAAGGCAATGAACAAAAAGTCTTTGGATAAACAAAGAAATAAAACGCGAGTTAATATCGGCGTGGCTTTCCAGCGATGGCGAGAACTGAGGGAACTCAAGGGGCTGAAAAGTGACTCCTTGATGGCTTTATTTCTGCTGGACAGGTAAATCTTTCTTTTTTGTATTTTGATCATACATACAGCGTGGCTTTGGAAGGAGCCCAGAAGGGAGGGGGTGGAGTGAATGGAAATAATGAGCTGTCTTTAAAACAGTCGTGAGAGGTCTACAGACACTCGATTTGTATACTTTCTTTTTCAGAGTACTTACATTTTAATTATGTATTGATATATAAATAAAGTTTAAACAAATTTGGAAAAAAGTTTTTTATAATTTTTTTTTCCTACCCTGCCTTTAATACTGTTTGCTTGAGTTTGGTTCTAGTTCTGTGGATTTATTTGCAGTTTTGTTGTTAATTTGTGCAATAAAATGCTTGATTAAAATATTAAACAAAAGAATGGTTTTGTAACAAAATAAATGCACAAAATTAGGCAATTATAAGGATTCTCATAAAAACACTGCACATGAAAGGTTTTTCAACACACAAACCATCAATTTTTGCAAAGTTATGGTAAAACAAAGCCCTACAAAAAATCCTAAATTAAGAGCCATTCAGGAGTCGAAAGAGCCGGCTCTTCTTTAGGAGCTGAGCCAACATTTGATGCTAGACAACTGGAGACCAATAACCTTATTATGTAGCGATTATAAACTTCTTGCTTGCAACTCGCTTAAAGCATGTAATTGGAAAACTTATCGAAGAGTATCAATCAGCTTTTATAAAGGGAAGATATACTGTATTCACAATCATATTCGACTGATTCTAGATATGATTGATTACCAATCATTCATTCAATCAGATAGTCTTGTTTTATTCATAGATTTTTTTTGAAAGCTTTCGACACTGTGGAACATGATTTCATGTTTACGGTGCTTAAAAAATTCGGATTTGGAGAAGGGTTCTGCAAAATCATAAAAATGTTTTATAATGATATTTATAGTTACATCTCCCTCAACCCTGGAATGACACCAAAAATTAAGATTTCACGTGGTATTAGACAAGGTTGTCCTATTTCACTGAAATTATTTATTTTATGTACACAAATGCTAGCATATCTAATCGTAAATCACCCTCAGATTAAAGGAATCAACATTTTCGATTATGAATATCGAATAAGCCAATTTGCAGATGACACAGTAATCTTTTTAAAAGATAAATCTTTAATTGGAAAAGCCCTAGTGTAACACGGAGTCGGAGGCGTTCGGATCCATATGCAGCATTTATTAAACAGAATGGTCATACAGGCAGAGATAAGGAATGGCGTCAGGTGTGTCAGGGATAACCAGAATCGTAACCAGAAACAAGCAGAGATCGGGACAGGCAGCGGAGAATCAGAGTCGGAATACACAGTCCAAAGGTCAAAACACAGGAATAACAAACACAGGGAAAAACGCTCGGAAATGTCAGACTGGCTAAACAAGACTTCGCAGTGAGTGAGAGTGCTGCTTTTATGTGTGTAAATGAGGTGCAGGTGTGGCAAGGAAATTGGCTGATGAATGAGGTGCAGGTGTGGCAGGGTGATTGTGATGCAGTGACTCATGGGTAATGTAGTTCGGGTGTGGTGCAACAGTATGAGAGGTGCTAGTGTCCAAGTGACATCTGGTGGTTGATGGGTGGAATGGTCCTGAGTGGAGTGCCCTCTACTGAAGCTCATGGGCACTGCATCTAATGATCGTGACGTAGCTCCCCCGACCCCAAAGGAGCGGCTTCCAGACGCTCAAAACAATCTAGGAGGGCGGTGGAGCGGAGGCGGAACAGGGGGAGGGATGGAGGGCCAGGTCCATGAGGAAGTGCAGTGGTCGGGGACCGGGGCAGAGCAGGCGGAACTGGAGCCCTTCCTGGGCCAAACTCAGGAAAACAGGAGCCCCTCCTGGGCCTGACATAGGAAACAGGGGCCCGCCATGGGCTTAACTCGGGAACAGGAGCCCGCCATGGGCCTAACTCGGGAACAAGGGTCCACCAAGGCAGAGCAGGTGACGTGGGAGCCCACCAGAGTGGAGCAGGGGGAGCTTGAGCCCACCAGGGAGGAGTAGAGGACCACCACAGCCGAGAAGATGGGACAGAAGCCCACCAGGGCGGAGCAGAGGACCACCACAGCTGAGAAGACGGGACAGAAGCCCACCAGGGCGGTGCAGAGGACCACCACAGCCGAGCCTCCGTGGCCGTGATGAGATGGTAGCTGGCCTCCGTGGCCATTACAGGGCAGGCGGTGAGTTCATGGAGGACCTCCGTGGCCATGACAGGACAGACAGAGAGTTGGTGGATGGTCTCCGTAGCCCTGACCAGAATGAATGAGAGCTCATTGACGGCCTCCCTGGCCATGACAGGATAGGACGAGAGCTCTGAGATGTGACGAGGCTCTGGGAGTTCGGCTGAGATGTGACGAGGTTCTGGTAGATCTGTGGTGATTTGATTGGGTTCATGAAGATCAACTGTGACTTGACTTAGTTCATGAAGATCAACTGTGACTTGACTGTGCTCATGAAGATCGTTGGTGACTTGACTGTGCTCATGAAGATCAACTGTGACTTGACTTCGTTCACGGAGGTTAATGGTGACTTGACTTTGCTCATGAAGATCGTTGGTGACTTGACTTTGCTCATGAAGATCGTTGGTGACTTGACTTGGTTCCTGAGGATCAACTGTGACTTGACTTCGTTCTCGGAGGTTAATGGTGACTTGACTTTGCTCATGAAGATCATTGGTGACTTGACTCTGTCCCTGAAGAGCGCCGGTGACTTGACTCGGTCCCTGAAGAGCGCCGGTGACTTGACTCGGTCCCTGAAGAGCGCCGGTGACTTGACTCGGTCCCTGAAGAGCGCCGGTGACTTGACTCGGTCCCTGAAGAGCGCCGGTGACTTGACTCGGTCCCTGAAGAGCGCCGGTGACTTGACTCGGTCCCTGAAGAGCGCCGGTGACTAGACTCGGTCCCTGAAGAGCGCCGGTGACTAGACTCGGTCCCTGAAGAGCGCCGGTGACTTGACTCGGTCCCTGAAGAGCGCCGGTGACTTGACTCTGTCCCTGAAGAGCGCCGGTGACTTGACTCTGTCCCTGAAGAGCGCCGGTGACTTGACTCTGTCCCTGAAGAGCGCCGGTGACTTGACTCTGTCCCTGAAGAGCGCCGGTGACTTGACTCTGTCCCTGAAGAGCGCCGGTGACTTGACTCTGTCCCTGAAGAGCGCCGGTGACTTGACTCTGTCCCTGAAGAGCGCCGGTGACTTGACTCTGTCCCTGAAGAGCGCCGGTGACTTGACTCTGTCCCTGAAGAGCGCCGGTGACTTGACTCTGTCCCTGAAGAGCGCCGGTGACTTGACTCTGTCCCTGAAGAGCGCCGGTGACTTGACTCTGTCCCTGAAGAGCGCCGGTGACTTGACTCTGTCCCTGAAGAGCGCCGGTGACTTGACTCTGTCCCTGAAGAGCGCCGGTGACTTGACTCTGTCCCTGAAGAGCGCCGGTGACTTGACTCTGTCCCTGAAGAGCGCCGGTGACTTGACTCTGTCCCTGAAGAGCGCCGGTGACTTGACTCTGTCCCTGAAGAGCGCCGGTGACTTGACTCTGTCCCTGAAGAGCGCCGGTGACTTGACTCTGTCCCTGAAGAGCGCCGGTGACTTGACTCTGTCCCTGAAGAGCGCCGGTGACTTGACTCTGTCCCTGAAGAGCGCCGGTGACTTGACTCTGTCCCTGAAGAGCGCCGGTGACTTGACTCTGTCCCTGAAGAGCGCCGGTGACTTGACTCTGTCCCTGAAGAGCGCCGGTGACTTGACTCTGTCCCTGAAGAGCGCCGGTGACTTGACTCTGTCCCTGAAGAGCGCCGGTGACTTGACTCTGTCCCTGAAGAGCGCCGGTGACTTGACTCTGTCCCTGAAGAGCGCCGGTGACTTGACTCTGTCCCTGAAGAGCACCGGTGACTTGACTCTGTCCCTGAAGAGCACCGGTGACTTGACTCTGTCCCTGAAGAGCACCGGTGACTTGGCTCTGTCCCTGAAGAGCACCGGTGACTTGGCTCTGTCCCTGAAGAGCACCGGTGACTTGACTCTGTCCCTGAAGAGCACCGGTGACTTGACTCTGTCCCTGAAGAGCACCAGTGACTTGACTTGACTCTGAAAGGTCAACGGTGACTAGCCTTGGCTCCGGAAGGTCAACGGTGACTAGCCCTGACTCTGGAGGGTCCACGAGCACCTGACTAGACTTTGGAGGGTCCACGAGCACCTGACTAGACTCTGGAGGGTCAACCGGAACCTGACTCAACTCTGAAAATTCAACGATCACCTGACTCGACTCTGGAAGGCCAAGAGTCAAATTCGACGGTGACTAACCCTGACTCTGGAAGGTCGACGGTGACTAACCCTGACTCTGGAAGGTCGATGGTGACTAACCCTGACTCTGGAGGGTCCACGAGCACCTGACTCGACTCTGGAGGGTCCATGAGCACCTGACTCAACTTTGGAAGGTCAACAGGAACTAGCCCTAACTCTGGAAGGTCAACGGTAACTAACCCTGACTCTGGATGGTCAGCGAAGACTTGACCTGACTCTGGATGGTCAACGGTGACCTGATCAACGGTGACCTGACTAGGCTCTGGGAAATCAACAGGGACCTGATCAATGGTGACCTGACTAGATTCTGGGAAATTAACAGGGACCTGACTTGACTCATAAAGTTTAACTGTTGTTTCACTTGACTCTTGGGTGTTAATGGTGACCTGACCTTGTTCTGGATGGTCAGTGGAGACTTGACCTGACTCTGGAAAGTCGACGGGGACCTGACTTGACTCTGGAAATTCAACTGAGGCTGCCATCTTGTGCAGCGGCGCTGGGCTGGCGGCCATCTTGTGCAGCGGTTTTGGGGCTTTAAAGTCCTCTGCCTCTCCCACAGTGAAAGGAGAACCACATAACAAGAGTGCAAAGTCCATTATGTCCCTTAAGCTGCAATAAACCATGATTTTACTGGTTCATTGAGTCCAAAACGGAATAAATCCTTAAACAAGACTTCATCGTCTAGAGGAACTCGATAAACCAATTCACAGAACTGTTGAACATAGTCCTCAATAGATCGATCTCCTTGCTTTAGATCTAACAGCAGGTCAACTGGATCTGTGGTTAGGCTGGATTGGTGATATGCTGACATTGAAACAGGAACCGATACCTCAGTGACAAGGGGATACCGGGCTGCTGGATCCTGGTATGGCGAAGTCTTCTGTAACACGGAGTCGGAGGCGTTCGGATCCATATGCAGAATTTATTAAACAGAATGGTCATACAGGCAGAGATCAGGAATGGCGTCAGGTGTGTCAGGGATAACCAGAATCGTAACCAGAAACAAGCAGAGATCGGGACAGGCAGCGGAGAATCAGAGTTGGAATACACAGTCCAAAGGTCAAAACACAGGAATAACAAACACAGGGAAAAACGCTCGGAAATGTCAGACTGGCTAAACAAGACTTCGTAGTGAGTGAGAGTGAGTGTGCTGCTTTTATGTGTGTGTGTAAATGATGTGCAGGTGTGGCAGGGTGATTGTGATGCAGTGACTCATGGGTAATGTAGTTCGGGTGTGGTGCAACAGTATGAGAGGTGCTAGTGTCCAAGTGACCTCTGGTGGTTGATGGGTGGAATGGTCCTGAGTGGAGTGCCCTCTACTGAAGCTCATGGACACTCCATCTAATGATTGTGACACCTAGATATAATATCAGTTTTTTCCAAAGCTTCAGGATTATGTCTAAACCTGAAAAAATGTGAAATACTATGTCTTCATCCATGTGCTGAGACAAATATAGACTCTATACCTGTCAAAACTGAACTAAAATACCTAGGATTAATAATGTCTAAAGATAGAAATAAGAGAGAACAACTAAACATTGAAGGGAAAATAGAGAGTATGAAAAAATCTCTTAATCAGTGGCTCATGAGAGATCTCTCTATTCTTGGTAGAATCTTATTAACAAAAGCAGAAGGTTTATCAAAATTAGTATATCCTTGTCAATCTCTTTATGCCCCCCCCCCCCCAAATGATTAAAAAGGTAAATTAAATCATTTTTAATTTCATATGGAAAAATAAGACACACTACCTTAAAAAGTCTGTGATGGTTAAAGACTATAAACATGGTGGGCTGAAAGCTGCTGACTTTGAATCCATGATAGGTGTATTAAAGTTAAACTGGGTTAAAGCTTATTTGACACAATCAAATTCCATATGGTTCCACATACCAAAATATATTTTCCAAAATGTTGGTTGATTAGAATTTTTGTTAAGGTGTGACTTTGAAATAACTAAACTACCAATCAAACTGACTTCCATAAACAATAGAACCATATTAATTAACAGAAAGACACTATTTAAACAAGAATGGTACGATACAAATGTTCTATATGTTACGGACTTGATGGATAAAAATGGCAGTCTGTTCCAGTTTAATTCCTTTGTCGATAAGTTTAATTTGAAATGCTCTTATAGAGAATTTAACCAAATCAGTAGAGCTATTCCACTTCCCTTAAAATTCATGATTAAAAATATCCTCACAAATTCAAATGTGACTGTTAAACTTCCAGAGTTAAAAATTGGTGAATTGAAATTTGGAGAAAGAAAATGTAATAACAAAATACTTGGAAGTGTGTTTAAAGAAAAACTATTCTATGATATCAAAAAGCCAACGAAAATAAAGATAACAGATAATCAAGTTACATTAACAAAGACTAGTTGTAGGTATCTTAAATGGCCAATTTCACCCAAGGTAAAAGAAGTTCAGTTCAAATTAATAAATAATATTTATCCTGCTGCTAAAACCCTAAGGAAAAGGTTAAATTTTGAAGTTAATCCGTGTGTTTTTTGTATGACAGAACACGAAACAATTGAACACATTTTTTTCTCTTGTTCAGTCACAATGGGGTTTTGGAAGGATGTTTATCGAATGTTAAATATTGGGATCAATAACTCTTTGTTTAACAAATTTCAAGTGATGATATATATGGATGGTATTTCAAAAAATGTATCTAAAATGGTGAACATTATTTTCATTAGTATCATATACACAAAAATAAGTGGAATAACAGCAAGCCCAACATAAACTGTTTTTTTTTTTTAATTAATTAATGTAATTTTTTTGAGAAATTAAAAATTATATAGCATCTCTAAAGGTGTTATCGGAAGAAAAGCAGTCCATAAATGAGTTATATGAAACAATGTCAGAGTCTCTTGCTCTTTGAGTTTACAGTCCTATGTTCTTAAACACGCTTGAAGCACTTATGTTGTTTTGTCAGCCCCTGTATTTATTTTTTTTCTTACTTGATATGATGTGAGTTTGTACTGTTTTAAATGCGAGCACATGTTTTTTTTCCTCAAACGAGTTCTTGATGTAAATTTAAGTTCAAGTTTATATGACATATTGTAAATTGAAAAAAAATAATAATAAAAATTATTTAAAAAAAAAAAAAAAAAAAAAAACGTGGAGTGGACGGCTGCTGATTTCGTCATATCCGTTGCTCGAGACACTTGGCGCGGAATCTGTTGTATTGCTCGACGCTTCGCCGAGTGAAATTTTACCTCTCATCAGGCACAAATTTTTATTGATGGCTCCTGTCTCAAATCCAGATAAGGACATGGACGGTGGAGATTGTGGTGAGAGTTGTTACATTGCTCAGTGTTTATTAGCTTACAGAATATTAATGCAGTGCATTCAAACAAGCAGGCATCTTAGTTGATGTCTGTACTGACAGCGCTGATACAATATTAAATATAATGAACTGATATACCTCCACCAATCGTTTAAATATGCTTTTATGAAACACGTGAATGTGTAATATACATTTGTTGAGTAATTTTGATGCTTCAGTCTTTGAATGTAAATTGAACATGAACAGAATGTTTCACTTTATAAGCATTAACTTATAATCTATCCTAGCTGACACATAAATACACATTTAAATGACCCATTTGTAACTACTTCCTGTTTGTATTTGACTATGACCTGCAGAAGCTTTTTACATGTGCATTAACGTTTCTTATAAATGTTTAAAAAAAAATGTTTACCTTGGTCCTAGAATCAGTGGTTTATTGTTTTGGTTTCATATTTCACATATATATTCGTATTTATTTTTGCCATTATCATTGTTTTAATTATAATCATATTAGTTTTGTATTACATTTCTTAGAGAAATTAAAACTACATTTATTCATTATTGTAATATGTATTTTTATTTTCAGTAATAATTGAAAATTATGCAGTAAATTATGTTATTCCATGAGAGCTTTCGCTGGAAAATTATAACCATGATTTGTGTATAATCTTAATAGATTTTAATTTCATGTGTCATTCAAGATTTGTAATTTTACAGTTTTCTATATAATATGTTAAAGCATGTTGCAGTTTTGATTTTACTGAACTGATTTCTTTATCCCATAGATGCGTCCGACACGTGTGGCATTGCCACTTCACGTTCCAGGCGGGAGAAAAAAGAGAAAGTGGGACGCAAGTCTGCTTTAGAGCAACTTAAACGAGCCAAGAAGGGAGAGAAGGTTAAATATGAGGTGAGTTGCATGCCAGCTTTTGGTGTATTCTTGATGTACACGTCTTCAGTGTTTTGACAATGTGTTGTGATCAGGTGGAGGAGTTCACCAGTGTCTATGAGGAGGTGGATGAAGAGCAGTACTCAAAAATAGTGCGGGAGAGACAGGATGATGATTGGATCATTGATGACGGTCAGTCAAATTTTCATACTTCTGCTGACCTCAGTGCTTAAATGGGCACCAGCTGAATGTCTGTTGTCTTTGTCAGATGGGACAGGGTATGTGGAGGATGGCAGAGAAATCTTTGATGATGATTTGGATGATGACGCATTTGAGAAGGACCCTAAAAGTATGTTCTTTTTATTTTGTCAATCTGCAATATTAAGCATTGTTCCCCTAGTTGGCTTAACCAGGTATTTTTGCTCTCTCTTTGACTGTAAACAAGGCGGAAAGGCAGGGGATTCGAAAATGAATGTGAAAAAAGTGTCTGTCTGTAAACCCAACAGCATTAAAACATGTTCATGAATAGCAATGTGAAGAAACCTGCTGAGGTAAGAGTTACTTTGCCACTTTGTGCACTTTGTTTGTTTTTTACTTCTGCATAAAAATGGCCTTTTTGTAAATGTTTAAGTCAAAGATGGACCTGCAATTAAATATGTATGGACTAGTTTAGACATGAAGGAAAGTTCTGTCATTATTTGGAAATTTGGCATCTGTAATGAAGGTCAGAGAAGTATAACAAAAATGTCTATATCCATGTTTGCACTAGAAACATGTGGATTTGTCTCAAGATGATCTACTGGGAGATATTCTGCAGGACCTTCACTCTGAGGTGAATGACCTTTTTTATTCAAATCTATAGCTGTCTACTTTTAATACAGGCATCCTGTAGGTGCTTTTTTATGTACAATGTTTGTATTCCAGTATGTCAGGCATTGAAGGTTTATGACCTCATGATCATTTGAATGTTCCACAGAAGCCAGTTTTGCTCACTCCACCACCAGTCATTACTTTAAAGAAGAAGAAAACTGGGATCCCCTATGAATCCATTTTCTGTCAAACCACAGGTTCCAAAGATAGTTATCCCTTATTTAAAATGGTTGAATATTGATTTGCTTGGTAAGACTGAAAAAACATGCATTTTTAAAGAAGAATTTAATATTTTAATTAAGTTATATCATAAATTGCACTTCTTTAGATGTTTAGTATTAGATTATTGTTTATAAAAAAAATGTCATAATTAAAACTCTTTATCCATCTCTCAGGAGTCACCTGAAGTACAAAGTGCGAAGCCCAGACCTGTGGTGACGCGGGTTCCTCCAGCTGACCCTTCACCCAGGTCATCTGCTCACGTTCAACCTAGTAAACCAGCTGCTACACCGATAAAGAAGCCCAAGACAGAAGAGCCTGAAGGTATATCTGCCCTCTCTTTTATCCCTGCAGTCTCTGGGTGCAAAATTTATTTCTTTAATTTAATTGAAATTTGTGTTTAGAAGAGGCGATTGAGTTTGATGAGATGGACTTTGATGAGCCCATGGAGGCAGAGAACATTGAGGAGGAGCCAGTGAAAGTGAAGGCGGAGCTTGAGACCACACCCACTGTTAAAGTGGAGCCCAAGACTGAGCCACAGGATGAGATGTTGATGTTGGTCTGCAAAACACACGCTTTGAATTAAGAATAGTCTGTATTTGCATTAATGTGGCAATCTTCCTACAAAGGGCCGCAGACCCTTCGCAGATTAGAGAAGGCTGTTTTCTGCCATAACTGTCTAGTTTGCGCTCCTCAGATCTGGACTGGGTGGTGGTATGGGCTGGGAGCAGATTGAGGAGGGGGAAGATATTGAGACTCCTGTGGAAGTGCAGGTGGACTCCAGCCAACTTCCGCTGATGGAGGGACCTGACGGAGATATGGTCTTCCGCTTCTACTGGTTGGATGCTTTTGAAGACCAGTACAGCCAACCTGGTGTGCATCTCCTGCTCCATAATTTAGCATAATACATGTGGAAACAAATCCATCCTAATGGCTGTAGCTATTTTCTGCGACAAATAATTGATGGTTATATAGTCAGATTATTCCTTTATTTAACCAGGGGAAATCATATTGAGACGATAGTCTCTTTTTCAAATGGTCCCTGGCCAAGAAAGGCAGCACTTAAAAAAAAAAAAAAAAAAAAAAAATTCCAATTGAACTTCAGATGCCTCATTTTAAAGTTTTCCTTTTTATTCCTGTATATCTGCAATGATTTGATAAATATAAAAGGGCTGTTGTAAAGTTTATTTGTGTTTTCCTCTGCAGGTGTGGTTTACCTGTTCGGAAAAGTCTGGATTGAGTCAGCTAAAGCATATGTCAGCTGTTGTGTTGCTGTGAAAAACATTGAGAGAACAATGTATCTGCTTCCCAGAGAACATGTGAGACCACATTTTAGTTGATGTGCATATATAAAAACATGCACATTTAATTCACTTATTTTTTTGTTTTGTTTATTGTGTTGTTGTGATTTTAGAAAGTGAATCTGGCAACTGGTGAGCAGACAGACGCTCCAGTAGGAATGATGGATGTGTATGAGGAGTTTAACAGTCTGTCTGAGAAGTTCAAAATCATGAAGTTTAAGTCCAAGGTAATTGCTACTAGCCATCATTTCTGTTTTCTGTGCTACAAATATATAAGGAACTCCTGCACACTATCTTAACTTGCTAAATAAATTTTAATTCGCACAACGTTTCGGTCACACGACCTTCATCAGGATTACTTACAGGTGTGCGATGGAGTTCGTTAACTAATTAACTCTGTGCTACAAATATAAAATTATAAAATTTTCATCTTCTGTTCCAACAGCCAGTGACAAAGAACTATGCCTTTGAAATCCCAGATATCCCTTCACAGTGCGAGTACCTCGAAGTCAAATACTGTGTGAGTACTTGTACACTCAATAGAAACTTCCTGGAATCTTGAACTCTGAGGCAATTTTTTGTGATGTGTATTGTTTCTGTAGGCTGAACTTCCTACTTTGCCATCTGAGCTGAAGGGGTCTACGTTTTCCCACGTGTTTGGAATCAACACCTCCAGTTTAGAACACTTCCTTCTCAACAGGAAGATGCGTGGACCTTGCTGGCTTGATGTGAAGACCCCTCGTGAGTCTTTCAAAATATACAAACATACCATTTTGCGCTAGGTAAAGCATGATAATTGTCCAGATACTGTAATCATTTACTGTGTCCACGCTTGGTATGCT
Organism: Carassius carassius; assembly: GCF_963082965.1. Classification (NCBI taxonomy): domain Eukaryota; kingdom Metazoa; phylum Chordata; class Actinopteri; order Cypriniformes; family Cyprinidae; genus Carassius; species Carassius carassius. The sequence continues at coordinate 18,645,658 of NC_081796.1, forward strand.
GTCTAGAGCTAAGCAGTCAGCCTATTAGCTGGTCTAAGGTGGAGGCGGTTGCACAGAAGATTGACCTGATCTCAGTAGTTAAAGACCTGCCGCCACCTCCTCTGGTTGTCATGTCCATAAGCCTAAAGACTGTGCAGAACCCAAAGACCCACCAGAATGAGGTAAAATTTGGGTCTGGTCCCTCTGATGACTGATCATTGAATCATTCCTTGTCAAGTCGTAGCTCAGCTGCAGTATGGCTTCAAAGGAGTTCATTCACTTCCTTTGCTTGTGTCTTGTCTTGAGCAGATTATTTCCCTTGCTGCCCTCATTCATCATAAATTTCCTCTGGACAAAGCTCCACCGCGGCCCCCATTTCAGACCCATTTCTGTGGTGAGTTCCATCACTCAGCATTTTAATATTCATGTGAAAGTAATACCCTGAACATGAAGTCCAGAACCTGTTTTGTTTTAAGCATTTTTAGCTTAACTCATTTAGCAAATTTTTAAGTCAGAAGAGATTGCTACGAGTTAGATTGAGCTAATGCAATACGCTTGGCCTTTTTACTGCCTCATGATTCAATGATTCCTTTAAAGGGAAGTCGTGGCCTAATGGTTAGAGTGTCGGACTCCCAATCGAAAGGTTGTGAGTTCGAGTCCTGGGCCGGCAGGAATTGTGGGTGGGGGGAGTGCATGTACAGTTCTCTCTCCACCTGCAATACCACGACTTAGGTGCCCTTGAGCAAGGCACTGAACCCCCAACTGCTCCCCGGGCGCCGCAGCATAAATGGCTGCCCACTGCTCCGGGTGTGTGTTCACAGTGTGTGTGTGTTATTACTGCTCTGTGTGTGTGCACTTCGGATGGGTTAAAAGCAGAGCACGAATTCTGAGTATGGGTCACCATACTTGGCTGAATATCACTTCACTCACTTTAATTTTCTTGATAAATATGAGTATACGAGAGCTTACAATAAGCAGACAAAAAATGTATGTGACATGACAAATAAACTTAATCAAATTGACTACAGTTGAAAGGGTTGACGAAACACCAAATAGTGCCCTTTATTAATATTGAACCATGGCAGCAAGAAAAATCAACCATCTTTGCATCATAAAAGTTAGTCTATGCAAGTAAAATTAATACAATTTTAAACATTGTAATTTTCATGTAACAAGCCTATATATTCGAATAAAGTTTCTCAAATATTGATAGTTATTTCTTGAATTACACGTGTTTTGCTATACTTCATGTATTATTTGAAATGTAAGAATTTCGGTTTTAAATTAATACTTATAGTAATAACATGGTTATAAATGGGTGCATATTCACTCATTAAAGAGAAGTAATTCATCAGATAAAATATGCATTGTAAGGGTAAATTAAAATCAATAGTCATTTTATTAATTTTATAGGTAGTATTTTGGCTTGTATAACTAATTGTTTTCTGTTGCAGTGCTGAGCAAGCCCAACGACTGTATCTTTCCATATGACTTTAAGGATGCGGTTAGGAAAAAGGTATTTTGTTCTTATCTATCAGATGAAGCTTGCTTTGTTTTGGAATTATAAATGAAATGATAATGCATTAATAAACCCCTGCTGTTTTTGTCTCTTGATTTGACTCAGAACGGTATAGTGGAGATTGCTGGTACAGAGCGTACACTTCTGGGCTTCTTCTTGGCCAAAATGCACAAGATTGATCCAGATGTCTTAGTTGTGAGTTCAAATGCATTCATTCACCTGCTGTGTTGTTAATGTTTTTTTTTTTGTGACTTGACCACATCTTCCTTTTGATGCTGTAGGGCCATGACATCTTTGGATTTGACCTTGAAGTGCTCCTGCAGAGAATCAGTGTGTGTAAAGTACCTCACTGGTCAAAGATTGGTCGTCTAAGAAGAGCCAACATGCCCAAACTGGGGGTGCGAAGACTTCTATGAAGATTGGAAGATTACTATTTTATCATGTTTTAATACATTTGTGCAACTTTATTTTATTTTTTTTATTTCAGGGTCGCAGTGGCTTTGCTGAAAAGAGTGCCACTTGTGGACGTCTGGTTTGTGATGTTGAGATCTCTGCCAAGGAGCTGATTCGGTGTAAGAGTTATCACCTGACTGAGCTGACTGCTCAGATCCTAAAGACCGAGAGGGTGATGGTGCCACCAGAGAACATCAGGAACTTCTACAGGTTAGATGCTACCTGTGTGCTCGCACTTGAGTCCTTGCTTCAGATCTTCAACCAGAATGTTTCCAGTTATGGTGGCAGTATTTACATTTTTCCATCCGTTTCTTTTTCTCCTTTTTCAATAGTGATTCCCCACACTTACTCTACCTTTTGGAGCTCACCTGGATGGATGCCAAACTGATTCTTCAAATCATGTGCGAGCTGAATGTGCTGCCGCTAGCATTGCAGATCACTAACATCGCCGGTAATGTCATGGTAAGATACTTCTACACCCATGCAAACCACATTTGCTCCTCTTGTATTAATATGGAATTAGTATAAGATGCAAATGTTATGTATGTATATACTGTATATATTAGGGGTGGAGTGGTTCAACTTTTTCACGGGTCGGTTTATTTCATGGTTTTAGAGTCACGGTTTCGGTACAGTTCGGTATGTGCTATGTTTACGGAAAAACTATACTTTCAAATAGAGTAAAGATATATAAAAAAGTGATTTTTCGGTTGTTGTTGGTTTTTTTTAGGTAGGTCTAGCATTGTTTTTTAGGTACATCAAATTTAAAAAGGCCGTATCGGAGCGATACCCATTTTGAATATCGGCTCAGCGCATCCCTAATATATATATTTGTGTGTGTGTGTGTGTGTGTAAAATTGATTCCCAAATGATGCATGCATGTCATGCTGTTCTCTTTTAATGTTTATTCTGTCATAGTCTCGTACTTTGATGGGAGGGCGCTCTGAGAGGAACGAATACCTACTGCTCCATGCTTTCCACGAGAAGAACTTCATTGTTCCAGACAAACAATTCTTCAAGAAACCACAGCAAGATCTGGTATCAGATTCCTCCCTCCATTATTACAGTTGTCACCCCATTTAACCGTAATTTATACTGTTCCTGTACTTTTTCTTATTTTAATTCTGTTCTCTCTGTGAGGATGAGGATATTGACTCAGGGAAGGGCAAGTCCAACAAAACAAGGAAGAAGGCAGCGTATGCTGGATGTTTGGTGCTGGATCCAAAAGTTGGTGAGTCACAATGTTTTTATGCATATCACTGGTTGCGTTTATGTTTGTACCTACCAAATTATCTATTTTATCTTCTTCCATCAGGTTTCTATGACAAGTTCATTCTCCTGTTGGACTTCAACAGTTTGTACCCCTCCATCATCCAGGAGTTCAACATCTGCTTTACTACCATTGAGAGAGGAACGAGCAACGCACTCAAGAAAACGGAGGTGTGTCGGGGGTGGTCTGCTTTGCCTGCATGGGAAGGTTTATGTATTTTTAGCATATCCTAAACTACTTCCGTGATTACAGGAGGATGACGATGAGATTCCTGAGCTGCCAGATCTGAGTCTGGAGATGGGCATTCTTCCCAAAGAAATTCGAAAACTGGTGGAGCGCCGACGACAGGTCAAACAGCTAATGAAGCAAGCGGATCTCAACCCCGACCTGTACCTGCAAGTAAGCAGAATCAAGATTTCAATGGATTCTGTATTGATAACAGATTGTCCATTTATTTTTGTTTTAGTTTTTTTTTTAGCTCTGCCAATATTATACTTTGTTTTAAAACACTCAAGTAAAATGTTATGCATGCAAACCTTGATGAATTTTCTTCAATAGTATGATATCAGGCAGAAGGCCCTGAAGCTGACAGCTAACAGCATGTATGGATGCCTTGGGTTTTCCTTCAGTCGCTTTTATGCCAAGCCTTTGGCTGCATTGGTCACTCATAAAGGAAGAGAGGTATGTTACAGTACACATTACTGTATTTAATGTTTCTACAGCATTCTGTTTAGATCTGCTATATTGAAACAGAACGCAACAAAGACCATGACTCCCTTGGCCCTTTAATGTTGAGAATAAACACACTCATGTCATGTTTATTCGATCGCATTGGACAGTGTTAATCAGCATCTGTATTGGCGCAGGTCGTAGAAAGCAATGCTCATAGATGAAGCCTATGCAGTCTACCAGAGTTCGAATCCGTCTTTTGCCGAACTCGGTCTTCCTTTTTTCTTCAAAAGACGGATTCGAACTCTTTCAACCTTTTTTTTTATCAAATTGTAACAATTTTTTTTCTCAACATTTTCTCATAATTTAATGAGTTTATTCTCAACATTTTACTTAGCCATTTTTTAAATCAAAAAAGTGCATGATAAATAAAGATGTCTCTCAAAAGAAGCTGATTCTGAACCATCATATTTTCAAATCTTTTGTCTGTTACTTATATACATCACAGGGTAACACATTTGCATAATCCCCACCTGCCTGATAAATATGAACACTCTGAGCTGCCCACAAACACTACCACTAGTTAGTTTTCTTACATCAGGTTCAGAAGACTCTTGTGTTCTGTGTGGTGAAAGCAAGTTTGTTTTGTCTTCATTGCCGAAAGATGCTGATGTGAAGACGTCACGTAAATTACCACATAAAAAGTTTAAACTTACCATAAGCACGTCCTGATCAAGTTGATCAGCTCTGAAAAGACTGAAAGCAGTAAAACTTAAATTTCTTTAGCATTTAAAAGGTGGAAGGTGCTTTTTTTTACTGGCCACTGTGTATTAGCCTGAGCTCTTTTTGTACCTTTTAGCTCCTGTGGTGCAATGTCATTTTAGTATTATTTATATACTGTTATATTCTGTTATATTGTATAGTATTTATTGATATTTTGAATTAGCTTTTAGTTTTATGTATTCAGTTTTCATTTTTAATAATTTGTTTAGAAAATGTGGCAGTTTTTAGCTAATTTTAGTATTTAAGTTTTAGTAATTTCGTTGTGCTTTTTGTCTTTTTTAATATTGCTATTTAGCTTTATTTCGTTTTTTTGTTTTAGTAATTTAATACTTAATCTATTTTTTCAATTAGTTGGCTAAGTAACATTTCTAATTTGTCTAAATATAATATTTTTTCAGCTTTATTTTTATTAACAATTATAGTAATTATTTACAATAGTTTGAGTTAACAGTAAAACCTTTGGCATTATCAGTTTTTTTCTCACAAGGGTTTCTCAATATGAGGTCATAAAACCAGATGTAGAATAATTATGCAGTGTTTAGATTTTAAGTTTAAAATTGATTTACATGAAGTATGCCATGTTATTACACATCTTGCCCTTCATAAACTACAGGTGCCTTTCACAGGTACTGCCACTAGAGGGTAGTCTAAATCCATGTGAGCTTGTCCATGTGAGCCGCTCCTCAGGACTTTGGCTCTGGTTTCACACACCTCATCCTGAGCCTCTGTTCTCATTTGTGCTGTAACCAATTTGACTTGATGTCTTGTTCTTTTTATGCCACCTCCTTGGCATGATTAAAGGCTACCTGCTCTGGACTTAAATGAGACCAGACTTTAAAAGCCCACTAGGGTGTAGCAATACACACGGTGACACATTCACGCTCATACCCCTCTCCTTTCTTCCACAGTGCCGCTGGGCAGTGTGGGGCATTGTTTGAAATGTGGGGGGGGGGGGGGGCAATAATTACAATCTCTTTGCATTAGCCCCAGCATTCAACACAGGCTTTCTCTGCCTCGTTTCTTACAAGACAAGCTACCAAAATAAATCCAATGAGGGGGAAAAAAGAAAAGCTTGTAATGTTGTTTTTTTTACATTTGAGAATATAGTTTTGCAGTGTTTAACCACTTCACTGGAGTCTGCCAATATTAATATATCTGCAAGCCTAGCTTGACTCAACAACCTTAATTACTTTGATTAGTCTTATTGTGATAATATTCTCCACTGTCAACCAGCATGATGCCGAGCTGTACGCTAAGATGTTTTGGTAGAGATCAATGGGAAATGGAAGGGGGATGGTAGGAACAAATGCTCACACATACTTGCGTTACGTTGACCCGGACATTAGTGGCATGATTTGAATGCTCCTGTATTCAGTTTCCATTTATATTTTGATTTAGTGGCTTCTTTATCTGTTGAGAACCATGTGAGTGATAGGCTTTGGTGTTGTGGATGTAATTTTTTCCATCGCGATAAAGATGCTTGATTTGGCCTCCATTCGAATGCCCTCCTGAGCTTCTCATCTTTCCTGATTGGGCTATGGTAAGGGGATCTGTACAAGCCCCTGGTGATTCTCAGCTTGTTGAAATATGCAGGTTATCCAAGCCGTGATCGAGATGATGGCTGTTGGGCACCAGTCTCTAAAGGGATTCAGTGCACGATGTGCTGTTTCAAACTTTTCATTTCCTTATTGTGTCTTCCGTTGGTGCCAGACATTCAGAACGTGGATCGTAACCGTTGCCTAATTTGACAATTGGGTTTTATGATCGTCAAACACTAAATCCTGTCAGTCAGATGGTGCATCTCAGATGGTGGTCTCGTCTTCTGATGGATGGTCTGCTGTCTGCACCATCATTGTTTTGGGATAGGAATTACAGGCGCTCTGCTTTTAATAGAGTTAACTAATTCTTTCTGAGAAGCTAGCTTAGTGCTAACCTGCCATAGGGGTGTAAATTCAGCCAGCAGGTGTTGTAAAGTGGGTGGAAGTCTAGAGGTGCCGTAAGGGAGAAAGTTTTGAGCTTTATTTATAGGGTATAGGGTTGGTTTCTTAAACCAGGGGTATCATTCCTTTTTAAATTTGATGATCCCTTTGCAAAGAACTGTCATCCTGAAATATAAAAAAATGTACACACTTCCATTAATACGGTGTTAGAAAAGTGTTTTGAATAATTATTTTTATTTTTTATACATGTTTTTATTGTATGATTGTATCAAATAAATGCAGGCTAGGTGAGAATATACAGGTGCATCTCAAATTAAAATGTCATAGAAAATTTATAAAAAGAAAAATAAATAAGTTACATTTTATTTCAGTAATTCAACTCAAATTGAGAAACTCATGTATTAAATAAATTAATTGCACACTGACTGAAGTAGTTTAAGTCTTTGGTTCATTTAATTTCAATGATTTTGGCTCACATGTAACAAACAAATAAGAATATGGTGACATGACAATCAGCTAATCAACTCAAAACACCTGCAGAGGTTTCCTGAGCCTTCAAAATGGTCTCTCAGTTTGGTTCACTAGGCTACACAATCATCAGTGTTGGGAAGGTTACTTTGGAAATGTAATAGGTTACAGATTACAAGTTACCTTGTTTAAAATGTAATAGTAGTGTAACTTTTTCAATTACTTTATTAAAGTAATGTAACTAATTACTTTTGAGTACTTTTTGATTACTTTTATAAATTTGTGAAAATTAAAGAATAATAAATAAAAGCATATACAATAGGGCTATTCAATTGGCGGCCCACGGGCCAATCATCTCCATGCGGCCCGACGGCACCAACCTCCCTCCTCCTCTTTTCGCTCCGATTGACCTGAGAAACGTTTTACGTGTGAATATTTCAGCAGTTATTATATGTGTCCCGAATTTATGTCGACTGAACCAGCGATAGGCTACCAATCCTTCGTGAATGAATCATTCTTTTGGTTCGATTCTTTCTAAACGCGCTTGCATAACGGTCTAAAACTATTCGGATTCATTCGGACCGCTCCGTAACTGAATCATCTGAAGCGGTTTCTCGTTCAGTACAGTTACAACAAATAGCGATGTTTTCAGTTGTTTCACTAGTTGTTTAAACACGGCCCAGCGCGGAGTTGCGTTTACTCCCGGTCCCGGACACACTAATATTAAACAGCGTTGCGACAACCAGTGGAAGCGTTTCAGTTCGACAGAAACATTTCTGTTACAAACCACAAATCACTCGATGATTTAATTAGTATTAAATCGGATGAAACAGCCTCAACATTCCCAACAAGACTGATGAGGAAAGCAGGAGAAACATTGTGGCATGACCGAAATTAGAAGACTTTAAATCCCCTAATCACCCTTACAAACATTTACCACATTTACTGTAGTAATTTACCATGGTTGGGCAGAAATGTGCAATATTTATATTGAATACTATGTAGTAATAAATAAATATAGTAAATATATACTATAATATTATTTAGTTTAATAGTAAATATAGTGATTTATATTGCATTGGTTTTATTAGGTGGGTAGAGGAATATATATTTAATGCTTGTTATGAAATTATGTCAGTTTCTTTGTAAAGGTGCGTATAGTTTTTAACTTGTGTTTAGGCATTTTTTATACAGTGGGAGCCTGTGGTTAACAAGTCTCACTGTCAGAATATTTTCATTTAAGCATAACAATTATAAATAAAATAATTATTATTTCTCACCAACAGCTATAAGTTTGTATAAATAATTTATTTGTTCCAAGGAAAATAGTTGTACACAGCTGTAAATTATCAAGTTTTTATTTATTATGGTTTTATATATTTGCATACTGTTGGGTACCACATTTCTAAGTAAATACCACACTTCTTTAGGGTTACTTTAGCTTATTTATTGAAACTGTTATGTTTCAATAAATAAGATAAACCCCCAAACCAACCCACCGGCCCACCTCAACTTTTCGATTTGATAATGCGGCCCTCGAATGAAACTAATTGAATAGCCCTGATATACATCAACTTAAATACAGTTATCTAATAAGCATGTGACGTATTCTGTGTAATAAACTCCTGAAATATTGGTGTTTTTTTTAAACTGCTGTCTCTTTGTATATGATGATAGTTTTCTCAAAATAAGTAAAATGCATGAAGTGACACAGAGCAGTTCTAGAAATTATGTTTATGTGCTCGTGTACTCCTATATTGAGATGGCAGAGGTTGAAAACACTGCGAGCTTCAGTAGGCCTATTGTAAATGAAACCATGTCTTTGCCATTAATTTACAGGAGGGGCGGACTGGGAAAAAAATTCAGACTGGAAAATTCAAACTCATACAAACCAGTTCATGGACAAAACTATTTTTTGTATGGACCTGACATAAAAAAGGTCTAAATCTTTAATTTGGGGACATGCAAAATAATTAAAAGTTGTCTCCTGAACTGCACCTTCACTTCCATTTTTCTCTTCCGTCTCTTTATTTTGCCCTGTTATCCATCTCTCTCATGACTTTAATACTCAAGATTGAACAAAACTATACTTTACAATACAATACTCTACAATACTACAATATCTTTATAGAAAAATCCTAATACTGTACACGTGTCATGTTTTTCCCTTACAAAAGTTAAACATGCTTTTATTAGCCTATATAAAAGTAAAATAACATTTTTTTTTTTTTTGCAAATGGATTTTTAAATATACATTTGTAAAATAATTTTACATTTTTGGTTACCACAGTTAACCAATAGTAACCATTTTCTCTGGATTTATAGTTAAATATTAAAATGTTAATTTTCGTAAGGGTTGTGTTGCTGTCTGTCGTAGCTCCCCCTAAACCTATTAAAAAAATCAGTTTTTATTTCAGCTAAATTACTACTGTAACATTACAACAGATAATAATGATGTCCTTTATATAGTATTTTGAGTGATGACTGATGAGCAACGTGCTGCTGCTTGATTAAATAAATAAAAAAACAAATACAAAAAAGCATCTTTACAGATGAAACTGACCTGAAACCCTGAACAGTAGTTCTGCTTCTCTGCTCCAGCTGTGCACTTCTACAGTCCACTCTCTCGCATTGATTACTCTGAGTCTGATCCAAACCGTTTGGCGGAGGCGCGGAGAGCGCGCGAGTCATGACTAACACTACATGACTTATTAGAGATTTAATTATCAAATGGCGGATTCGCAAATGATCGCTTTAGTACATTCGGCAGGCAATTATACAATAATGATATTAAATAGTGGGGCAAAATCGGCTGCCAGGCCACCGGGAATTGTCCCGGTTCTCCCGGTGTCCAGTCCGCACCTGATTTCCACAGACACGCAGAATGTGCAAGTCATATATTGCATTTTTGGGGCTTATATTCACAGACACTAGTCCATGTCATGTTTTGATTCAAGTGTACTGACCTACTTTTGATTTAGTCATCCAAAATGTGGCATATTCCGTCCGCGTTAGGCATTCCGTTTTTATGACTGGATTCTACGAACCAGACTGTATTTCCGCATCCCGGAAATTATCAGGGCGGTATGTCTCAGAATAGTCAGTGCAATTTGGGAAATAAATCAGTTAAATCTGTATGTGGATGTGTGTAAATATTCAAATGTAATCCCCTTTGTAATCGTTAAAAATTTCATAAATAACTGTAATTTAATTACTCATTTTTTCTTAGTAACTGTAACTAATTACAGTTACAATAATTTTGTAATTAAATTACGTAACGCCGTTACATGTAACTAGTTACTCCCCAACACTGACAATCATGGGGAAGACTGCTGATCTGACATAATCATTGACATCCTTCACAAGGAGGGTTAGCCACAAACATTTATTGCCAAAGAAGCTGGGTGTTCACAGAGTGCCGTATCCAAGCATGTTAAAAGAAAGTTGAGTGGAAGTAAAAAGTGTGGAAGAAAAAGATGCACAACCAACCTGGAGAACCGTAGCCTTATGAGGATTGTCAAGCAAAATCGATTCAAGAATTGAAACTGGGGTCAAGGCATACAGATATGTCAAGGAATTTGGCTACAGTTGTCATATTCCTCTTGGTAAGCCACAGACAACGTTAGAGGCGTCTTACCTGGTCTAAGGAGAAGAAGAGCTGGAATGTTTCCCAGTGGTCCAAAGTCCTCTTTTCAGATGAGAGCAAGTTTTGTATTTCATTTGGAAACCAAGGTCCTAGAGTCTGGAGGAAGGGTGGAAAAGCTCATAGCCCAAGTTGCCTGAAGTCCAGTGTTAAGTTTCCAGAGTCTGTGATGATTTGGGGTGCAATGTCATCTGCTGGTGTTGGTCCATTGTGTCTTTTGAAAACCAAAGTCACTGCACTCGTTTACCAAGAAATTTTGGAGCACTTCATGCTTCCTTCTGCTGATCAACTTTTTGAAGATGCTGATTTCATTTTCCAGCAGATTTGGCATCTGCCCACACTGCCAAAAACACCAAAAGTTGGTTAAATGACCATGGTGTTGGTGTGCTTGACTGGCCAGCAAACTCACCAGACCTGAACCCCATACAAAATCTATGGAAAATGAGAAACAAGAGACCAAACAATGCAGATGAGCTGAAGGCCACTGTCAAAGAAACCTGGGCTTCCATTCCACCTCAGCAGTGCCACAAACTGATCAACTCCATGCCATGAAGAACTGAGGCAGTAATTAAACTTTTTTAAATTAATTTTTTTTTCTTTTATTATTGGTCTTATGAAGTATTCTAATTTGTTGAGATTTGGTAAATTGGTGGGTTTTTGTTAAATGTGAGCCAAAATCATCACAATTAAAAGAACTACAGACTTAAACTACTTCAGTCTGTGTGCATTTGAATTTATTTAATACACAAGTTTCAGAATTTGAGTTGAATCACTGAAATGATCTTTTCTACAACATTCTAATTTGAGATGCACTTGTATATAGGTGTGTGTGCGTGTGTGTGTGTGTGTGTGTGTGTGTGTGTATATATATATATATACACACACACACACACCCACACACACACACACACACATATATATATACACACCAGTCTGAGAAATAAAAATGAAAATTGAAAGAAGGAATTCATACCAAAGTGAATGCATAAAAAATTGCATTAAACAAATAAAAAAGTGAAATGAAAAATGAAAAATTTTATTTGCATTTTCTTTTCTTTTTTTTGGAAAATCAAAACTTTTTATATATTTTTTTTCTTTGGACCTTTGTGGAAAAAGATTATAGTGTTTTTAGATTTTTTGTTTGTTTGTTTGTTTCTTTTTTATTTATTTTAAATACACGCACTACAATCAAGGTCAGCAATGCAGTTGGTACCACTGTTGTAAAATCTGACTGATTAATCATGAATCCAGCGTGGAATTTTTTTTAAACTAGCTTAAGCTGCTGTGATTTAGCTCATGCTGCTGTATGACAACTTGGGGAAATCCCCCTGCAGGCCAGTTAGTAAGAACCATGTGTGTTTAGCCTTTACTAGCACTCGTGAAGTGACGTTCTGTGGCCCTTGACCTTCCCAGGGAAACATTTGTTCTGGTGCGAACCCTGTACTCCCCTGGTATGAGATGCATGCCATGGAATAAGCGTTTAAGGTTTCTTGCTGAGGGGTCTGCCTGATTGATGTGCCTAAATTTTATTTTCAGCTCTTTGTGCGGCGGCCAGTGCGAAAAGCAGAGCTTCAGCTGTGGAGCTGGGGAGGGGGTTTGGGTCTGGGGTTAATCGAGTGATGTTTACAACTTCTGTGGCTACGGACTGCTGAGGGTTTTGGAACGTTAGTTAGCCTGACCTCTCACCCGCCTTGCCGCCAAGCCCCGGACTCCTCTTTACCTAGTTTAGACAAGTTCAAAAAGGTAAAACAAAACATATTATACGGTCACGGATGCAATGAATTCTTCAGATCTCAAGCAGCTGTTGGTGAGATGAGATGGGCTGTCGTGGTGAGTTAGGTGTCATCTGAGTAAACATTGTTTCCTTGTTGCTCTCTCGGACGGTACATTGTTGTCCGAATCACAAAGGCCATTTTTAACCTTCCCGGAATAAGATGTAAGTGCCCTCCTCCCTTCTTGTAGCCATTGTTGCACGCACTCTTGACTCTGTGGTCTTTTGGTTGGGGATTTGCTCCTGATATCACTGGACTTAACAAATAGTCACAGGGCCCAAAGCATATTTTTGGATCAGCCTTATGTAGCTTCATGTTCCTCACACAAGTTCCTTCGAGGGCTTTGCACCTTTTAATTTAGGCTGGCATCATGAGTGAGGTGTTATTCTTAACTAATGCCTTCTGCGGACTCTTTTAATGTTGTGTTTAATTTAATGGTGCATATTTGCTGCCTGGTTCCCCATTCAGATTACTGAAACGCTTCAGTTTAGCTCCAATGTAATAATCATCTTTCTCTGAGATAGCGGTATTACTGTTGTTAATGAATAGGTGGAAAGAATCATGTCAGCCTGCATGTGTTGAGGTGTCACTCAATTTTCCAATGATGTAGTTCAGTATACTGTAGAACATAGTGTTGTGTTACACCACAGCCTGCTTTGGGAATAAAGCAGAACCGCTTGTTGTTTTAGAGCTTTTATCAAGCAGATGTTTGTGCATCACTGTGTTTTAATGTACAGTACGACAAATGAATATTTTTTATAAGATTACATTCAACAGGTTTAAAAAAAACTCTTAACACTTATGTAAATGGTTTATTAATTGTATTTATTAATTTAAGTACGGCTTAAACTAAATGAAAATGGGATGTTCCCTTGGCAATAAGCTGAAATTAAAATAAATTTCAACAATTTATCTTTAAGTTTAATTAATGGTTATAGTTTAATTTAGTTATATAGTTTATTATTTTATTTTTTTTTCAGTTAATTTTAATTTTATTTCAAGTAAAAGCATTTTATTGCTTTTAGTTTAACTATAATAACCCTGACTGCCCAAAATGTTCTCACACTGAATATAAAGGTCTTGTAGCCCGTGTCAGGTTAAGAGTGCATCAGTGTTGTAAATGTATGTGTCAGCTCAAGCTCATAATTCAGAAACAAGATCTAATAAATTTTCTTGGGAAATATTGATCAGAGGTATTATTTTGAGGTTTGGGAAGGGGACGCTGTGCTCTTTTTAGTGGGATATTTTTACCTCCAGTTCTAAATGCCAGGCTGCCTGCTGAAGTGATTTCAGGCAGCCGTATTAAATCAGAGAGAGGATTTGCAGCGATATTTTACCCCTTAGAGCTCAGACCCCATGTGATCTTCCTGTTTGCTTCCACAAGGCCTATGCAGCATTTGTGCGCACCTGTGTTGCATAAATGTGCCTTTATTGACTGTCATTGTACTGTTGTCTTTGTGCATTTGCTGTTGTTACATCCTTTGGATAATGATTTGCACACTGTCAAAGAGATTACTTTATGCGGCCATTGGCATTTGCCTAAAAAATATGTTTGCATGCTACGAGAGCAATTTATTTTTGAGTGTCCCATTGTGATTTAATTTTGCTTGTGTGTATGTTTTAGATCCTCTGGACAGAGGATAGAGAGATGACAGCGGACATATTTCAGCCTGACAGTGCAGTGTTGCTGTTTCTATTTCAGGCAGAGGACTGTCATCCTCAAAATGCTTTTCAGCAGGATGCTTTTCAAAACAATCGTCACCAGATACTTTGTTTTACAAGGTTTCTGTACCGCTCCAGGGCTTAAAATGCCTGCTATGATGTGCACCGAAGCTAACAGAAGGCCAGATGCCTCTGGCGAGCAAATGGCACCGTGGGGCAGGAGGAATGAACTGTTTACGAGATCAGCTGTAGACTTAGTTTTTTGTCTATAACCATTCCACCGCCTGCTTGAAATGTTTGGGAAGAGATAAATGAACGTGTTAATGACAGCCCTGTCGATTGGGGCAAAAAAGATGAGGGCCTTCTGGGTAGACGGGGCCAAATGCTCCTGTCCCATCGGTCACTGCGATCTGAGCCAGTTGCTTCAGTTCATGGGTGGCATTTTAACACCATTTTAACTTTAGGATGCACTGCTTGGTATCGCCCTTCATTAAGTGCTTATTGGGTCAATTTTGAGTAACATGAATTTGGAATGACTTTTACTTCCATAAAAGTGATGCATTTCCAAATTAAATTGTTAAATTGAATATAAAAATAGGTTACGACTTAATGTAATCCATCAGCATGTAATTAGGTTATTAAAAGTAGGTTTTAATATAATTTCTTATTTCTTTTCATTTATTAATGTCATGTTGTCTGCAATTGTCTGTGTCTGTATTATTGCAATGTAAATTGTTGAATCAAGGTCATTAGTGACATTAAAGAAGCTACTGAGTGAAAAAATAGTGTTTACTGATGTGCCAAGGAAGAACAATTAGTCAGGCGTTTTTGCTAAAATGTGTGTGTGACAGGCATTAGTAATCTGATGGCAGGCTCCATAATGGCCCACTGCTGACTCTTTATCATGTCACACTCCAGATGTGTCCCCAGGCATGTGACGGAGTGGGTCCGGTCCCCTTTTCAGTCTTACTAACAGACAGTTTTTGCTCCGACACCGCCGCTAATTCACTGAGCCTTGTAATTACAGGCCACTTTCATCACTTCTGCCCGCAGTCAGACAGGGAGCTGAGAAAAGGCTAAATGGGGGCACTGTTGGCCCACTGGACAAAAGTATAGAATGTCGAAAACATTTACAGAAGTGTTTGTGCTGTCTGTGTGTTCAGTGTTTTCTACACTGCTATTCAGAGACGGCGCAATGGCTACGAAGTGACATTTTTACTGAGATTGAAGTGTAAATTGAATGTAATGAACTAAATGGGCTGGGGACCCACCAAAAAAGAAAAACAAACTATTGTTCAAATAGAATATACTTTTATTGAGCAAGAATGCATTAAACTGGTCAAAAGACAGTAAAGACATTCATAATGTTTACTGTTAACGTAACTCTATATGGACCACATTATAAGATTTAGTTTAGTTCAACATTTGTTGCAAAATTTCGGGGCCATGTTAAATTGGCATATTTGCAGCTTTTCGTCCTTAAAAGATTTTAAAAGGTAATATTGAGTGTCATTTATTGTAACAACTGTTCAGGTCTGAGTAGGTTTATTTTCGTGTGTTGGGGATTCAGAAGAACACCCATGCTGGCAGAACATCGCTGGACTCTGATGTCAGAGGCTCTGTGCCTTCTGTATGTTTGCTCTCAGATGTGTTGGTTGGCATGTGTTTTAAGACAAGCTTTCTTCGCTCTCATTTCTGAGCCATAGTCAAATTACTTGTCTTTCAGCTCTATGCCCCCCCCCACCAATCTTTTTCTGTTGTCATAATACACCAACATACAGTACAGTGGCCATGGAAACATATACAAACATAATCTAACTCATCACTATAGCCTCTTTTCATCTTTGTCTTGCTTTTTTCCTGGTTCCTCTATCCCTCTCATTCTCCCTTTTCCAACTCTGTTAATATCTGACTGCGTCAACATTAGCGGTGCAGCTAAATGAACTGTGTAATACAGTATACAGTTGCATTGCTAAGTAGCAGTAACTTTATGACTCCCTGTGAAGTAAACCCGCACCTGCTCAAGGTCAGAAACACTCTCACACAGCCAGATGGTGTATCAATTTAAGTGTGGACTCTAAGGGTACCGCTGGAGAGCTGGGTGCGAAGTGCAGGCAGAGGACTAGAGCCATCACCGCCTTCTGTGGAGTCTCTGTGATCCCATCTAGCGTTTACCTGGTTGAATTGTGCATTATATTTAGTGGTGCTTGCTATGCCAAGTATTACTTCTGTTGTTCATACATAAGGTTATGGATTTGAACAAACTCTTAATCCCAGGGGCGATTCTATGATTTTCATTTTAGGGGGGCCCAGCCCCCAATGAGGGTATAATAAATAAAATAAAATAATGTTTGACTAAAAGGTTAGGGTAGTATACTAATCCTATTGCAGTATTCCACTGTATTGCATAAGTTAGATGGTTAGAACGTTTAAGTAATAAGCCAAATACAAGTCTTCCTGATCACAAACACGCACAATTTTACTGTTTAGATTTCTAGTACAAACCTCTTTCATTAGCTCAAGTATACAAACCTTTCACATGCACTTTAATGTGTTTTATAATGTAAGTTAAGTTTTCAGCTGAAAATAGCTCATTTTTATTAAGTATGTGTTCATATGTGTTAAGGGCTAATGTCACTAGATGGGTGTGAGCCAAAGTCTGCCGCCGTTTTCATATGAAATTTAAAGGGGACTGAAGCGATCATGAGTTCATGTTCAGTTGATGGAGCTAATGGCAATATGTTTAGAGGGGCTGAGTATTATTTTTTGGGAGGGCTAAAGTGTGCTCTAAAAATGGCCTAGCGATGGCCATGCTTAACCCTAATATTAAACTTCATGTGAACGTGCTGGTGCTTTTCTAAAGCTTATAATGTTTAGTAAATGTTAAAATGAGTGAACAAAATAGAGATCAAAATACAGTACAGATACAAAATACAAAATACAGAGTCTTAAAGTGCAGTCACACTTATTATTTGATGAAAATTTGCAGACAATATCCAGTTTTCCCCCATGATAAGGTGTGGTAAAAAGTTACTCAAAAAGTTTTTGCTTGTTTAAGTTGGTCATGCAAATTGGCTGCATTGACCATAGACTATATAAAAACATGGACGTAGTGTCTGTGACGTCACCTGTAGACTCCTGAAGTGTGTTTTTGAAGCCTAAAGTGTGTAGAGCGGGCCGTCGCCATCTTGGCAGCGCGTCAACGCGTGACTCTCCCGGACAATTAAAAATGGGCAAAAAGGCGGGAGCTACTTGCTGAAGCCACGCCCACCTAGTGCGACGGCAGTGTCAGCAGCGGCAATCCACCTGTCACTCAAGTGGCCACGCCCTTAATTATGCAGAACTTTAAGTCTTAATATAATTTAAAAGGATGAGTTATAAAAAAAATTTACCAACCCTCACAGTTGTAAAGTTTGGCATTTTAACATGGGGGGTCAATGGGATTGACTCCCTTTTGCAGCCAGCCTCAAGCGACCAGTCGATGAATTGCAGTTTTAGTCACTTCCTTATTGGCCTCATGAGAGAGAGCGGGAGGTTGATGCTCTGCTTTGACCAACAGAAAGCTGCTTGGTTTGTTACTTCTGAGCAAGCCGCACTTCTTACGTCACTACACTATTGACATTGGGCCTTTTTAGCTGGAAAATTTAGCAGAAATGGTGACTGCACGTTAGGGCTCTTGGACAAAGAACTGACAAGTTTCACTGACTTTCACTGACAAGTACTTTCATTTTCTTCTACAAATCTAGTCTATATCTAGAACCGGTTTTGAGAATGCAAAAACGGAAGGCACACCATCAGCAAATAACAAATGTTTAATCCTGCTTAATTAGTTGTGTTTTTCTGTGTGTTTTGAGGTGACCTTGACTATGTTGGTTAATGCCCACAGCTATTTTGTTATTACTCAGACCTGACCTCCTACTTCCCTCTGGGAGGCATGTTACACCTCATAAAGCATGCTTAAGTCTTGCTCCAGTTTCAAGGAGTGGAGCTTCCCATGCTCTGAAATAGCCTTGTCCTTGTGCCTCTGACGGCTTGGGTTTGGCTATGGTGTGTGTGTGTGTGTGTGTGTGTGTGTTGGGGGGCATGAATCCTGGTGTCTTGCTCGATTGCTGTTGACAGGATGCAGTGTGTCCCTGTCTCTTTGAGGCCTCAGATTAGCGCCCCTTATTTCCCTGCCGAAACCCCCACCTGTCCGAGTCCCTTTCCAATAGAGGTCACCCTGCATGCCGGCACATCGGCTATGGGGTGTATGTTTAAGGCTGGACACCCTAAATAAACAGACACTGTTAATATGACACTTCAGATATGTACAGTCAGTCTGTCTACCTGCTACTGTCCGCAGTGGGTTTGTGGGACAGATTAGTCACTTTTCTTTTATAATTTGCAAAAAGTTCTGAAGTAAAGATTTGACAAGAAATTATGTGGAAATGAAAGTCTTATGTAAGAAAAAATTCGGTTTTGAGAATTGCAAATATGAGTTATATACTTGTATTCCTTTACATTTTTGTCATAGTAAATACTTATTTGGAATATACACTGTAATAGAATACAAATTGATCTGCACGTTCAAAACACCCAGACATTATTGTGGGTGTTAGGAGATAGTGTAGCAGTCTTGTGACTCATGTTTTGTTGTTTTGTCTTGTGACTCATGTTTTCTTTCAAAATGAATTAACTCATTTCAGGAGTCAGTAAGATTTTTAGTTTTAAATTAATACTTTTATATTCAGCAAGGATGTCTTAAATTGATCAAAAGTAACATGAATGACATTTATAATAAAAAAAAAAAAAAAAAAAAAAAAATATATATATATATATATATATATTTCAAATATAATAAAAAGAATCCTAAAAACCACGTTATCTGCAAAAATATTAAACTTGTCAGTTGTTTTCGGAATTGTTAATAAGAAATGTTTGAATATTTTCTGAAGGATCCGTTATTTTAATCTGTAATGATATTTCACAATATTACTGTATTTTTACTGTATTTTTGATGCAAACATTACTATTTTTACTGACCCCAAACTTTTGAATGACCATGTAGTTCATTTGTTTAATTACAGGATGATTTCATTAGCTTGAAGAATGTTTTTTTTCTTTTTTTACTTAAATGTTTATTGTAATAAGTGACACATAAATAAATTCAGTTAGAGCTGTGATTTTGAACCTGTTTTTCCCAAATTAGCACCATGACTAACCACTTAGTCCTTTTTTCCTTTTTTAGCCTCCTCTTTTATGTATTTTTTCCCCTTTGCGCTACACTTCTACCTCCCTCCGTCTGCCCTTTATTTTTTCCTTTTGTCTGTCTCTTTATTTTTCTCTGACAGCTGTGGTTTACATGAGTCTCCCTCTGCAGCTGGACAACCCTCCACTTCTCTCACTCTCTTTTTTTCTCGTCATGCAGTCCAGTGGCGATTAAGACTATTAGGCCTTATAATGACTCTGCTGGTGTGTGGGTTTGGAGCCCCATTTCAGTGCAGCTAATAGACCTCTTAGCCAATTATCCTCCATTTAGAAGCAAATCACAGAGGCTTTTTCTCTCCCCCTTTGATAAATTTTGAATTGCTGAATAGATTTGCTAATTAAATTCTTTGTGTGTTTTGCGTCCGCGAGTCCTCATGTTCGTGTGTTTGAGTTTACGCACGTCTTTTTTCCCCAATAGTATTTCTTGCTGATAAATGTGTGTTCTCTGAAGTGAGTGGGTTTGTTTGATTTTCCAGTTTGACCGATCTGAAATTGATATTGTTCTCCACTTGCTGTGTTTAGTGTTTATTGTGTTTCCCGAGTGACATGCAGTCTTTTGTCTTCTGCAGATTTTGATGCACACCAAAGAAATGGTGCAGAGGGTGAGTCATGATTGGTGTACGTTACAGTAATAATTAAGCGGCACTTGCCATGTTTGTTATTTTTAAGCCGTGCGTGGGTTTGACGGTTTACATTTCTCCCTCAGATGAATCTAGAGGTCATATACGGGGATACCGACTCCATCATGATCAACACCAACAGTACCAATCTGGAGGAGGTCTTCAAACTGGGAAACAAGGTAAGGTTTTTGGGGGGAAGGGAGGGGGTGTTTCTGCACGTCTCAGAGTAAATTGCATTATTGGATTTTTAAAGCTTGAATAAGTCTGACATTGATGATTTGAGACATCACTAACAGTCTGAAGAGAATTAAACCAACCATTCGGCAATTGAATAAATGTGTCTGTGTAGGTGAAAAGCGAGGTGAATAAACTCTATAAGCTTCTGGAGATTGACATTGATGGCGTGTTTAAGTCCCTTCTGCTGCTGAAGAAGAAGAAATACACAGCACTGTTGGTTGAGCCTCAGGGAGACGGCAAATACACCACCAAGCAAGAGCTCAAAGGTCTGGACATTGTGCGCAGAGACTGGTGTGACCTGGCCAAAGAGTGTGGCAAGTCAGTGCAGTGACATCCAGATAATCAACCCCATTTATAAAGACAGTAATGTAGTAGTAATCTTGATCTACTGTATATAGTCTTTTGTAATAGTTGTGATTTTATATGATCCTTTTCCCTTTCATCTAGTTATGTGATTGGTCAGATTCTGTCAGACCAGAACCGTGACACTATTGTAGAGAACATTCAGAAACATCTGATTGAGGTTGGAGAGAAGGTGGCCAATGGCAGTATTCCACTCAACATGTTTGAGATACACAAGGTAAACTACTGAATTAGAAAAAAAAAAAAATTAAAAACAAAACAAATGGTGTTATGTAAATTATGTAGTTACTAAAATTGCTTATATATACTGTTAAATGTAAAAAAGATAGATATACATATTCCTCTGATGGCAAACCTGCCATTTTATCATTACTCCAGTCTTCAGAGTCACATGATCCTTCAGAAAGTATTCTAATTTGCTGTTAATGAAACATTTTTTATTATTGTCAATGTAATATATCTCAAATGGTTGTGCCAATGATAAATGGTAACAGGTGATAACAATGATACATTTATTTCAGGATTCTTTGAATAAAATTTTTAAAAGAACAGTTTTTATTTAAAGCAGAAATATTATAGGGCTGTAACTTCATAAATGTATTATGTGAATCGTGTGTATATTTTTATTTATTTTCATTCTTTAAACAATTTATACATGAATACAATATTTCATGGGTGTCTCATGAAGTTTGTTCAAGGGAATATGTTTTTTGTGTTTGTTTTTTCCTTTCAGTCACTGACAAAGGATCCTCAGGACTACCCTGACAAGAAGAGTCTCCCCCACGTCCATGTTGCCCTCTGGATCAACTCCCAGGGTGGGAAGAAGGTTAAAGCGGGTGACACTGTTTCTTATATCATCTGTCAGGTCAGCAACCAGTGTATTTGTACTTCTGACTCTAAAAATTGTCAGTAAACCCACACTTAACTGCCTGTGCTTTCTTCTATTAGGACGGTTCAAACCTGTCAGCCAGTCAGAGGGCGTATGCCCTGGAACAGCTACAGAAACAGCCGGGACTCAGCCTGGACACACAGTATTACCTGTCCCAGCAGGTGCACCCTGTGGTGGGCTGAATCTGTGAGCTTATTGAAGGCATTGATGCAGTGCTTATCGCCACATGGCTAGGTGAGACTGCCTGTCTGGATCAGTATTCCTTATATTTTGCCAGAAAAGACATCTGAATTAGGATTAGTTTCCCTTTTTTCCCTCTTTTTTATTTTGATTATTATATATATTTTTTTGCCATGAAGAGCTGCCTCTATTCCAATATTCACTGTTTGTTTTACCACCTCACTGTAAACTGTAACATCTCAACACATCTGAACATACTTGTGTTTTGAAAATTATTATTTAATAGGATTAGATTATTTAATCTTATTATTTAGTTAATTTCATCTATTTTATATTTAAAAACATTTATTTTTATTTGATAAAAATTAAGTCTGAACATAACTGAGATTTTAAGTAAAAAACAGACAAACCATTAATTAATTTTTAATTTAT